>NC_091321.1:37430260-37600260 GCF_038502225.1 Cherax quadricarinatus | reverse complement strand
AACAGTTACAAGTGTAAGGGATACACACACAACACTTACAAGTGGCAGGGCATACACACACAACACTTACAAGTGGCAGGGCACAGATACACACAACACTTACAAGTGGCAGGGCACACACACACAACACTTACAAGTGGGAGGGCATACACACACAACACTTACAAGTGGCAGGGCACACATACACACAACACTTACAAGTGGCAGGGCACACACACACACAACACTTACAAGTGGCAGGGCACGCACACACACAACACTTATAAGTTGCAGGGCACACACACACACACACACAACACTTACAAGTGGCAGGGCACATACACACACAACACTTACAAGTGGCAGGGCATACACACACAACACTTACAAGTGGCAGGGCACACACACACACATAACACTTACAAGTGGCAGGGCACACACACACACACACAACACTTACAAGTGGCAGGGCACACACACACACACACAACACTTACAAGTGGCAGGGCACACACACGCACATAACACTTATAAGTGGCAGGGCACACACACACACATAACACTTACAAGTGGCAGGGCACACACACACACAACACTTACAAGTGGCAGGGCATACACACACAACACTTACAAGTGGCAGGGCACACACACACAACACTTACAAGTGGCAGGGCACACACACACAACACTTACAAGTGGCAGGGCACACACGCACAACACTTACAAGTGGCAGGGCACACACACACAACACTTACAAGTGGCAGGGCACACACACACAACACTTACAAGTGGCAGGGCACACACACACAACACTTACAAGTGGCAGGGCACACACACATAACACTTACAAGTGGCAGGGCACACACACACAACACTTACAAGTGGCAGGGCATACACACACAACACTTACAAGTGGCAGGGCACACACACACAACACTTACAAGTGGCAGGGCACACACACACAACACTTACAAGTGGCAGGGCACACACGCACAACACTTACAAGTGGCAGGGCACACACACACAACACTTACAAGTGGCAGGGCACACACACACAACACTTACAAGTGGCAGGGCACACACACACAACACTTACAAGTGGCAGGGCACACACACATAACACTTACAAGTGGCAGGGCACACACACACAACACTTACAAGTGGCAGGGCACACACACACAACACTTACAAGTGGCAGGGCACACACGCACAACACTTACAAGTGGCAGGGCACACACACACAACACTTACAAGTGTCAGGGCATACACACACAACACTTACAAGTGGCAGGGCATACACTCACAACACTTACAAGTAGCAGGGCACACACACACAACAGTTACAAGTGTAAGGGATACACACACAACACTTACAAGTGGCAGGGCATACACACACAACACTTACAAGTGGCAGGGCACAGATACACACAACACTTACAAGTGGCAGGGCACACACACACAACACTTACAAGTGGGAGGGCATACACACACAACACTTACAAGTGGCAGGGCACACATACACACAACACTTACAAGTGGCAGGGCACACACACACACAACACTTACAAGTGGCAGGGCACGCACACACACAACACTTATAAGTTGCAGGGCACACACACACACACACAACACTTACAAGTGGCAGGGCACACATACACACAACACTTACAAGTGGCAGGGCACGCACACACACAACACTTATAAGTTGCAGGGCACACACACACACACACAACACTTACAAGTGGCAGGGCACATACACACACAACACTTACAAGTGGCAGGGCATACACACACAACACTTACAAGTGGCAGGGCACACACACACACATAACACTTACAAGTGGCAGGGCACACACACACACACACAACACTTACAAGTGGCAGGGCACACACACACACACACAACACTTACAAGTGGCAGGGCACACACACGCACATAACACTTATAAGTGGCAGGGCACACACACACACATAACACTTACAAGTGGCAGGGCACACACACACACAACACTTACAAGTGGCAGGGCATACACACACAACACTTACAAGTGGCAGGGCACACACACACAACACTTACAAGTGGCAGGGCACACACACACAACACTTACAAGTGGCAGGGCACACACGCACAACACTTACAAGTGGCAGGGCACACACACACAACACTTACAAGTGGCAGGGCACACACACACAACACTTACAAGTGGCAGGGCACACACACACAACACTTACAAGTGGCAGGGCACACACACATAACACTTACAAGTGGCAGGGCACACACACACAACACTTACAAGTGGCAGGGCATACACACACAACACTTACAAGTGGCAGGGCACACACACACAACACTTACAAGTGGCAGGGCACACACACACAACACTTACAAGTGGCAGGGCACACACGCACAACACTTACAAGTGGCAGGGCACACACACACAACACTTACAAGTGGCAGGGCACACACACACAACACTTACAAGTGGCATGGCACACACACACAACACTTACAAGTGGCAGGGCACACACACATAACACTTACAAGTGGCAGGGCACACACACACAACACTTACAAGTGGCAGGGCACACACACACAACACTTACAAGTGGCAGGGCACACACGCACAACACTTACAAGTGGCAGGGCACACACACACAACACTTACAAGTGTCAGTGGCAGGGCACACAACACTTACAGTGGCAGGGCACACACACACAACACTTACAAGTGGCAGGGCATACACACACAACACTTACAAGTAGCAGGGCACACACACACAACACTTACAAGTGGCAGGGCACACACACACAACACTTACAAGTGGCAGGGCATACACTCACAACACTTACAAGTGGCAGGGCACACACACACAACACTTAAAAGTGGCAGGGCACACACACATAACACTTACAAGTGGCAGGGCACACACACACAACACTTACAAGTGGCAGGGCATACACACACAACACTTACAAGTGGCAGGGCACACACACACAACACTTACAAGTGGCAGGGCACACACACACAACACTTACAAGTGGCAGGGCATACACACACAACACTTACAAGTGGCAGGGCACACACACACAACACTTACAAGTGGCAGGGCACACACACACAACACTTACAAGTGGCAGGGCACACACACACAACACTTACAAGTGGCAGGGCACACACACATAACACTTACAAGTGGCAGGGCACACACACACAACACTTACAAGTGGCAGGGCATACACACACAACACTTACAAGTGGCAGGGCACACACACACAACACTTACAAGTGGCAGGGCACACACACACACAACACTTACAAGTGGCAGGGCACATACACACACAACACTTACAAGTGGCAGGGCACATACACACACAACACTTACAAGTGGCAGGGCACATACACACACAACACTTACAAATGGCAGGGCACACACACACACACTTACAAGTGGCAGGGCACATACACACACAACACTTACAAGTGGCAGGGCACACACACACACACTAACACTTACAAGTGGCAGGGTACACACACAACACTTACAAGTGGCAGGGTACACACACAACACTTACAAGTTGCAGGGTACACACATATCACTTAAAAGTGGCAGGGCACACACACACACACTTACAAGTGGCAGGGCACACACACACACACACAACACTTACAAGTGGCAGGGCACACACGCACAACACTTACAAGTGGCAGGGCACACACACACAACACTTACAAGTGGCAGGGCACACACACACAACACTTACAAGTGGCAGGTCATACACACACAACACTTACAAGTGGCAGGGCACACACACACAACAGTTACAAGTGGCAGGGCACACACACACAACACTTACAAGTGGAAGGGCACACACACACAACAGTTACAAGTGGCGGGGCACACACACAACACTTACAAGTGGCGGGGCACACACATACACACAACACTTACAAGTGGCAGGGCACACACGCACAACACTTACAAGTGGCAGGGCACACACACACAACACATACAAGTGGCGGGGCACACACATACACACAACACTTACAAGTGGCAGGGCACACACACACACATAACACTTACAAGTGGCAGGGCACACACACACAACACTTACAAGTGGCAGGGCACACACACACAACACTTACAAGTGGCAGGGCACACACACACAACACTTACAAGTGGCAGGGCACACACACACACATAATACTTACAAGTGGCAGGGCACACACACACAACACTTACAAGTGGCAGGGCACACACACACAACACTTACAAGTGGCAGGGCACACACACACAACACTTACAAGTGGCAGGGCACACACACACACAACACTTACAAGTGGCAGGGCACACACACACAACACTTACAAGTGGCAGGGCACACACACACAACACTTACAAGTGGCAGGGCACACACACACAACAGTTACAAGTGGCAGGGCACACACACACAACACTTACAAGTGGCAGGGCACACACACAACACTTACAAGTGGCAGGGCACACACACACAACACTTACAAGTGGCAGGGCACACACACACACATAACACTTACAAGTGGCAGGGCACACACACACAACACTTACAAGTGGCAGGGCACACACACACACAACACTTACAAGTGGCAGGGCACACACACACACATAACACTTACAAGTGGCAGGGCACACACATACACACAACACTTACAAGTGGCAGGGCACACACACACACATAACACTTACAAGTGGCAGGGCACACACACACACATAACACTTACAAGTGGCAGGGCACACACACACAACACTTACAACTGGCAGCGCACACACACACACAGAACACGTACAACTGGCAGGGCACACACATACACACAACACTTACAAGTGGCAGGGCACACACACACAACACTTACAAGTGGCAGGGCACACACACACAACACTTACAAGTGGCAGGGCACACACACACAACACTTACAAGTGGCAGGGCACACACACACAACACTTACAAGTGGCAGGGCACACACACACAACACTTACAAGTGGCAGGGCACACACACACAACACTTACAAGTGGCAGGGCACACACACACAACACTTACAAGTGGCAGGGCACACACACACACTTACAAGTGGCAGGGCACACACACACAACACTTACAAGTGGCAGGGCACACACACACAACACTTACAAGTGGCAGGGCACACACACACAACACTTACAAGTGGCAGGGCACACACACACAACTTACAAGTGGCAGGGCACACACACACACACACTTACAAGTGGCAGGGCACACACACACAACATTTACAAGTGGCAGGGCACACACACACAACACTTACAAGTGGCAGGGCACACACACACACACATTACAAGTGGCATGGCACACACACACAACACTTACAAGTGGCAGGGCACACACACACTACACTTACAAGTGGCAGGGCACACACACAACACTTACAAGTGGCAGGGCACACACACACAACACTTACAAGTGTCAGTGGCATACACACACAACACTTACAAGTGGCAGGGCATACACTCACAACACTTACAAGTGGCAGGGCACACACACACAACAGTTACAAGTGTAAGGGATACACACACAACACTTACAAGTGGCAGGGCATACACACACAACACTTACAAGTGGCAGGGCACAGATACACACAACACTTACAAGTGGCAGGGCACACACACACAACACTTACAAGTGGGAGGGCATACACACACAACACTTACAAGTGGCAGGGCACACATACACACAACACTTACAAGTGGCAGGGCACACACACACACAACACTTACAAGTGGCAGGGCACGCACACACACAACACTTATAAGTTGCAGGGCACACACACACACACACAACACTTACAAGTGGCAGGGCACATACACACACAACACTTACAAGTGGCAGGGCATACACACACAACACTTACAAGTGGCAGGGCACACACACACACATAACACTTACAAGTGGCAGGGCACACACACACACACACAACACTTACAAGTGGCAGGGCACACACACACACACACAACACTTACAAGTGGCAGGGCACACACACGAACATAACACTTATAAGTGGCAGGGCACACACACACAATAACACTTACAAGTGGCAGGGCACACACACACACAACACTTACAAGTGGCAGGGCATACACACACAACACTTACAAGTGGCAGGGCACACACACACAACACTTACAAGTGGCAGGGCACACACACACAACACTTACAAGTGGCAGGGCACACACACACAACACTTACAAGTGGCAGGGCACACACGCACAACACTTACAAGTGGCAGGGCACACACACACAACACTTACAAGTGGCAGGGCACACACGCACAACACTTACAAGTGGCAGGGCACACATACACAACACTTACAAGAGACAGGGCACACACACACAACACTTACAAGTGGCAGGGCACACACACACAACACTTACAAGTGGCAGGGCACACACACACAACACTTACAAGTGGCAGGGCACACACACACAACACTTACAAGTGGCAGGGCACACACACAACACTTACAAGTGGCAGGGCACACACACACAACACTTACAAGTGGCAGGGCACACACACACAACACTTACAAGTGGCAGGGCACACACACAACACTTACAAGTGGCAGGGCACACACACACACATAACACTTACAAGTGGCACTTACAAGTGGCAGGGCACACACACACAACAGTTACAAGTGGCAGGGCACACACACAACACTTACAAGTGGCAGGGCACACACACACAACAGTTACAAGTGGCAGGGCACACACACACTTACAAGTGGCAGGGCACACACACACACACTTACAAGTGGCAGGGCACACACACACAACACTTACAAGTGGCAGGGCACACACACACAACACTTACAAGTGGCAGGGCACACACACAACACTTACAAGTGGCAGGGCACACACACACACTTACAAGTGGCAGGGCACACACACAACACACACACAACACTTACAAGTGGCAGGGCACACACACACACACTTACAAGTGGCAGGGCACACACACACACTTACAAGTGGCTTACAATTGGCAGGGCACACACACAACACTTACAAGTGGCAGGGCACACACACACAACACTTACAAGTGGCAGGGCACACACACACAACACTTACAAGTGGCAGGGCACACACACACAACACTTACAAGTGGCAGGGCACACACACACAACACTTACAAGTGGCAGGGCACACACACACAACACTTACAAGTGGCAGGGCACACACACACAACACTTACAAGTGGCAGGGCACACACACACAACACTTACAAGTGGCAGGGCACACACACACAACACTTACAAGTGGCAGGGCACACACACACAACACTTACAAGTGGCAGGGCACACACACACAACACTTACAAGTGGCAGGGCACACACACACAACACTTACAAGTGGCAGGGCACACACACACAACACTTACAAGTGGCAGGGCACACACACACAACACTTACAAGTGGCAGGGCACACACACACAACAGTTACAAGTGGCAGGGCACACACACACAACAGTTACAAGTGGCAGGGCACACACACACAACACTTACAAGTGGCAGGGCACACACACACAACACTTACAAGTGGCAGGGCACACACACACAACACTTACAAGTGGCAGGGCACACACACACAACACTTACAAGTGGCAGGGCACACACACACGACACTTACAAGTGGCAGGGCACACACACACGACACTTACAAGTGGCAGGGCACACACACACAACACTTACAAGTGGCAGGGCACACACACACAACACTTACAAGTGGCAGGGCACACACACACAACACTTACAAGTGGCAGGGCACACACACACAACACTTACAAGTGGCAGGGCACACACACACACAACACTTACAAGTGGCAGGGCACACACACACACGACACTTACCAGTGGCAGGGCACACACACACAACACTTACAAGTGGCAGGGCACACACACACGACACTTACAAGTGGCAGGGCACACACACACAACACTTACAAGTGGCAGGGCACACACACACAACACTTACAAGTGGCAGGGCACACACACACAACACTTACAAGTGGCAGGGCACACACACACAACACTTACAAGTGGCAGGGCACACACACACGACACTTACAAGTGGCAGGGCACACACACACAACACTTACAAGTGGCAGGGCACACACACACAACACTTACAAGTGGCAGGGCACACACACACAACACTTACAAGTGGCAGGGCACACACACACAACACTTACAAGTGGCAGGGCACACACACACAACACTTACAAGTGGCAGGGCACACACACACAACACTTACAAGTGGCAGGGCACACACACACAACACTTACAAGTGGCGGGGCACACACATACACACAACACTTACAAGTGGCAGGGCACACACACACAACACTTACAAGTGGCAGGGCACACACACACAACACTTACAAGTGGCAGGGCACACACACACAACACTTACAAGTGGCAGGGCACACACACACAACACTTACAAGTGGCAGGGCACACACACACAACACTTACAAGTGGCAGGGCACACACACACAACACTTACAAGTGGCAGGGCACACACACACGACACTTACAAGTGGCAGGGCACACACACACAACACTTACAAGTGGCAGGGCACACACACACAACACTTACAAGTGGCAGGGCACACACACACGACACTTACAAGTGACAGGGCACACACACACACGACACTTACAAGTGGCAGGGCACACACACACGACACTTACAAGTGGCAGGGCACACACACACAACACTTACAAGTGGCAGGGCACACACACACGACACTTACAAGTGGCAGGGCACACACACACGACACTTACAAGTGGCAGGGCACACACACACGACACTTACAAGTGGCAGGGCACACACACACAACACTTACAAGTGGCAGGGCACACACACACAACACTTACAAGTGGCAGGGCACAAACACACAACACTTACAAGTGGCAGGGCACACACACACAACACTTACAAGTGGCAGGGCACACACACACACACTTACAAGTGGCTGGGCACACACACACGACACTTACAAGTGGCAGGGCACACACACACAACACTTACAAGTGGCAGGGCACACACACACGACACTTACAAGTGGCAGGGCACACACACACGACACTTACAAGTGGCAGGGCACACACACAACACTTATTTACTTCACTCACTGTATAATTAAAATCTTGCAGTGCAGAAAAAATTAATGGAACAAGAGTCTGCGGAAAGATCAGGGAAATGAGACACTGCTTGACATAAGAATAATGGTACACACAGATATAAATGGGTAATTTTGTATACTAGGATGAATAGCACTGCATGAATTTATACATAGAATTAGCAGAAGCACAAGAAAAATGCTGGGGAAAAATTGTAGTAATGACAAAAGCTGGAGAAAAAGAATAATGTACAAGACTGAAAGAACACAAAGTTAAAAAAATTATTGAATTACTTCTCATGGAGTGAATGACTGAGGCAACGAATAAAATGCTGCACACAATAAAGAATAAACATGTACACTAGAAAATAATACTACAGGCAGAGAGTGAACACAAAAGAACAGACATAAATATGAGAATGAAACACGAAAGATGAACGATAACACTGGGAGAATAATTGAAAATAATGAGTCAGAGAAAACACTGAGTCTACACTGAAAGCACAAGGCTTAGAATACACAAGAAATTCACTGTAAATGTCTCACACATGCAAATGTCTTTAAATGCAAATGAAAACGTCTCTAAACAGAAAATTGTCACTGAAGTCTGGAAGTGGTGGTGGAGGTTGTGCTGGCGGTGCACGGTGATGGTGCCACGGCTGTCAGCGGCTGTCAGCGGCTGTCAGCGGCTGTCAGCGGCACACCATACCCCCCACACTTGAAGAAACTCTAAGAAATGGGCATAACATGGAGACTCACACACTTAGGCTTTTGTAATGGCGGTGCTCATGTGGAGCACAGGTGAAATACAGCTCTTGACCGAGTGTGTAAGCGGTAGGAGGGTGAAGAACGCCACAGGTGGATAAAGTTTAGTGGTGGGTGAGTGGAGGTGGCAGGTGGTGGTGGTGGGAGCATATGGTACAACCTGACCCACTCTGCACGCCCACTGGCACACACAAAATCTCACCACTCACAAGAAAACCCAGGTGGCTTAAGCCACAATTTGCCACAGGGATGGGGAATAACACTCTTACCAGCATCCAACTGGTAGCACAAAGCGATATTGGAGACAATACTTCAAAGAGGAACTTGCATGGCTTCTCTCCTCTCTCAGCTGGGTTGTCTTGCTGGCTTAGCCTCGATAATGGCTGACTGGAATACGTGTAATGGTGCACACAGCACGAAGGAGCAGGTGGATGCCAGGAGAGAGTCTGGATGATGGACTGAGGCAGGTTGGCGAACTGGTGCTCTCTCCCACAGACTGGTTTACTGGCTGGCTTAATTGCAAATTCGGATCAACACCTCGGAGATTGAAGCAATTAGCACAAGAACTAGGCCAGAAAGCTTGAGAATCGGCTGCACAAACTGGCTTTGCAGGCGGGAGGCACAGGTTGAGGTTGGGTGAGGGTAGAAGTGGGCTGGCTGCTGGAGGCCGCGGTTAGCCTGGGGAACACCTGCAGCACTCGCAAACGTGGCTTAAACTCTTGATATCTGTGGAAATACCAGTAAATCCATGCCCACAATGCTGCCAACAAATTTGTAGTGTGGGGGTTCGAAACGTGGATTGAATAATAAACACTCACGTATGATGTTAAGTACACAAAGATATTCTTAAACACTATTAGTCACGAGGGAGCATTCACCAAATTCAACTTCAGTAACAAAAACATAAAGTGGGACCAAGTAAACCAAGTCCTAACCGATATAAGCTGGGAAGATATACTAAGCAACACAGACCCCAACTTATGCCTAGAACAGATTAACTCGGTGGCACTCGATGTATGCACAAGGCTTATTCCTCTAAGAAAAAGGAGGAGTAGATGTAAAACAGAAAGAGACAGGCGCTCCCTTTACAGGCGACGGAAAAGAATAACAGAGCGGCTAAAAGAGGTCAATATATCTGAAATGCGTAGGGAGACACTGGTCAGAGAAATAGCAAGCATCGAACTTAAGCTAAAAGAATCCTTTAGGAGTCAGGAATCGCGGGAAGAACTAAAAGCCATAAATGAAATCGAAAGAAACCCAAAGTATTTCTTCTCCTATGCCAAATCAAAATCGAGAACAACGTCCAGTATTGGGCCCCTACTTAAACAAGATGGGTCCTACACAGATGACAGCAAGGAAATGAGTGAGCTACTCAAGTCCCAATATGACTCAGATTTTAGCAAGCCGCTAACCAGACTGAGAGTCGAAGATCAAAATGAATTTTTTATGAGAGAGCCACAAAATTTGATTAACACAAGCCTATCCGATGTTATCCTGACGCCAAATGACTTCGAACAGGCGATAAATGACATGCCCATGCACTCTGCCCCAGGGCCAGACTCATGGAACTCTGTGTTCATCAAGAACTGCAAGAAGCCCCTATCACGAGCCTTTTCCATCCTATGGAGAGGGAGCATGGACACGGGGGTCGTCCCACAGTTACTAAAAACAACAGACATAGCCCCACTCCACAAAGGGGGCAGTAAAGCAACAGCAAAGAACTACAGACCAATAGCACTAACATCCCATATCATAAAAATCTTTGAAAGGGTCCTAAGAAGCAAGATCACCACCCATCTAGAAACCCATCAGTTACACAACCCAGGGCAACATGGGTTTAGAACAGGTCGCTCCTGTCTGTCTCAACTATTGGATCACTACGACAAGGTCCTAAATGCACTAGAAGACAAAAAGAATGCAGATGTAATATATACAGACTTTGCAAAAGCCTTCGACAAGTGTGACCATGGCGTAATAGCGCACAAAATGCGTGTTAAAGGAATAACAGGAAAAGTCGGTCGGTGGATCTATAATTTCCTCACTAACAGAACACAGAGAGTAGTCGTCATCAGAGTAAAGTCCGAGGCAGCTACGGTGAAAAGCTCTGTTCCACAAGGCACAGTACTCGCTCCCATCTTGTTCCTCATCCTCATATCCGACATAGACAAGGACGTCAGCCACAGCACCGTGTCTTCCTTTGCAGATGACACCCGAATCTGCATGACAGTGTCTTCCATTGCAGACACTGCAAAGCTCCAGGCGGACATCAACCTAATCTTTCAGTGGGCTGCAGAAAACAATATGAAGTTCAACGATGAGAAATTTCAATTACTCAGATATGGTAAACATGAGGAAATTAAATCGTCATCAGAGTACAAAACAAATTCTGGCCACAAAATAGAGCGAAACACCAACGTCAAAGACCTGGGAGTGATCATGTCGGAGGATCTCACCTTCAAGGACCATAACATTGTATCAATCGCATCTGCTAGAAAAATGACTGGATGGATAATGAGAACCTTCAAAACTAGGGAGGCCAAGCCCATGATGACACTTCAGGTCACTTGTTCTATCTAGGCTGGAATATTGCTGCACACTAACAGCACCTTTCAAGGCAGGTGAAATTGCCGACCTAGAAAATGTACAGAGAACTTTCACGGCACGCATAACGGAGATAAAACACCTCAATTATTGGGAGCGCTTGAGGTTCCTAAACCTGTATTCCCTGGAATGCAGGAGGGAGAGATACATGATTATATACACCTGGAAAATCCTAGAGGGACTAGTACCGAACTTGCACACGAAAATCACTCTCTATGAAAGCAAAAGACTTGGCAGACGATGCACCATCCCCCCAATGAAAAGCAGGGGTGTCACTAGCACGTTAAGAGACCATATAATAAGTGTCAGGGGCCCGAGACTGTTCAACTGCCTCCCAGCACACATAAGGGGGATTACCAACAGACCCCTGGCAGTCTTCAACCTGGCACTGGACAAGCACCTAAAGTCAGTTCCGGATCAGCCGGGCTGTGGCTCGTACGTTGGTTTGCGTGCAGCCAGCAGCAACAGCCTGGTTGATCAGGCTCTGATCCACCAGGAGGCCTGGTCACAGACCGGGCCGCGGGGGCGTTGACCCCCGGAACTCTCTCCAGGTAAACTCTCCAGGTATTCATCAGTTCTCACCAAAGTAATAAAGAAAGCCAAACAACTGTACTACTCCAGCAGATTCACTGACACAAGAGGAGATATAAAAAAGACCTGGAAAACACTTTCCCAGATTCTGGGGACCCACAAACGGAAAAAAAAACCAAGAATATTGTCCTAACTTAACCTCATGAAACATCACTGCATCCCACTGACACAGCTAACAAGATAAACAACTTCTTCTCAAACATAGGATCTAATCTCGCCAGTAAAATCCCACGTACCAATGCCCGTGCTGGGGACTACCTAGATAGGAATTTCCCAAATTCCTTCTATCTTGTACCAACTGAGCCCACGGAAGTCACCGCGATCATAAAGTCACTTAAAAATAACTCAGGGAATCTGTCTCACGTCCCACCATTATTGTACAAGCGAGCGGCCCATGTCCTTTTGCATGCTGTTACATTACTTTTTAACAAGTCACTAGAAACTAGCACTTTCCCGACACTACTCAAGACAGCAAGGGTTACACCAATACATAAAGATGGTGACCCTACAGATGTAAACAACTATAGGCCAATATAAAATTTACCATTGCTATCCAAAATATTCGAGAAACTCGTGCACGGGAGACTGTATTCATTTATAACGGCACAAAACATACTCAACCCCTGCCAATTTGGATTCAGGAAAAATAAAAGCACTGATGATGCAATTATAAAAATGCTAGACCTGCTTTAAACAGCATTGGAACATAAGGAATATCCGCTAGGAATTTTTATTTACCTAAGAAAAGCGTTTGACACAGTTGACCATGGCATCCTACTCCACAAACTTGACCACTATGGTATAAGAGGCCATGCTCTTGCATATTTCAAATCCTACCTTTCTAATAGGTATCAGTATGTCACCATTAAAGACACAGCCTCATCAATATGGCCACTTGATACTGGAGTTCCACAGGGAAGTGTCCTTGGACCCCTGCTCTTCCTCATTTACATCAATGATCTTCTAAACATATCCCAACACCTGAAACCCATTCTCTTTGCTGACGACACGACTTATGTCATCTCCCACCCCAATCTTGCCACCCTCAACACCATTGTTAACGAGGAGCTGATCAAAATATCGACTTGGATGACAGCCAATAAACTTACACTTAACACTGACAAAACCTACTATATTATGTTTGGTAGCAGAGCAGGTGTTGCGCAACTTAACATTAAGATCGACAACACTCTAATTGCCAGACATAATGAGGGCAAATTCCTTTGCCTATACCTCGACAACAACCTAAATTTCAGCTTCCATATCCAACACATAACCAAAAAAGTATCCAAAACGGTGGGGATCCTCTCCAAGATACGATACTATGTGCCGCAAACTGCCCTTCTCACACTATACCATTCGCTTATATATCCATACCTCACCTATGCTATCTGTGCTTGGGGTTCAACTGCAGCAACACACCTAAAGCCAATAATAACCCAACAAAAAGCTGCAGTAAGAATGATCACTAAATCCCATCCCTGGCAACCCCCCCCCCCACTCTTCATAGATCTAAACTTACTCCCTGTTCAGAACATCCACACTTACTACTGTGCAATCTATATCTACAGGACCTTAAATTCCAATATTAACCTTGACCTAAAACGCTTTCTTGAAAGTTGTGACAAGATCCACAGGCATAACACCAGACACAAACATCTCTATGACATTCCCCGAGTTCGACTAAACCTTTACAAAAATTCAATGTATTTCACAGGACCTAAAATCTGGAACACCCTACCTGAAAGCTCTAGAACTGCAGACATATTCATCACTTTCAAAACTATAGTTAGAAAACATCTTATCTCCTTGATACACCCCGACAACTAACTACATGATAACCACCTGGTGGTTCACAATTACACTCACTCACCCACTGACTATAAACACAGAAATACTAATCTTAATCTTAAAATAATGAATCCTAACTAGTCATAAGTTTGCCTATGATAGTCCAATATAGACACTTTGTATTGTGCCAAAACAAAAGCATTCACATTGCTAAACTCACAAATCATAATGTAGTCACTTAGCCTTAATACCATAATTTGTAAGGATTTATGTTAAGAATTAATCTAAGTCTGCCCGAAATGCCTACTAGCCATGCTAGGTGTCCTAGTGACCCCCTCTGTAATTAGTATCTTATAACATGTAAACCACACAATATCCAAATCCTGTAAACCGCACATTGTAACCCTTATAGAGAATAAACTTGATTTGATTTGATTTATATTAGATGGAATGTGTGGGAACGCCTCGCCTGATCTGACGTTTGTCCTAACATCTCTACTTCAACTGACTCATTAATGTCTAGAGGGTGAGCGGCATACAAGTCATGTTAGGTCAGCTGTAACAGTGAATAACAGTCAGTGATTCATGCAGACGGTTGGTATGAGTCATTACTACTGATACTGCTAACTGGTTACTGGTAACTGATGCTACTGAGAGGTGTGCGTGTCTGTGAGCACTCACCTAATTGTGGTTGCAGGGGTCGATTCATAGCTCTTGGCCCAGCCTCTTCACTGGTCGCCACTAGGTCCACCCTCTCTCTGCTCCATGAGCTTTATCATACCTCTTTTTAAAGTTCTGTATGATACCTGCTCCACTACCTCGCTTTCCATACTATTCTACTTCCTGACAAATATATAAGTGAAGAAATACTTCCTAATATCCCTATAACTCATCTGAGTCTTCAATTTCCAATTGTGACCTCTTATAGCTGTGTCCCATATTTGGAACCCCCTGTCTCTATCCACCTTGTCGATTTCTCTCAGCATTTTATATTTAGTTATCATGTCCCCTCTCTTCCTCCATCCTCAAGTGCCATCAGGTCGAATTCCCTTAACCTCTCCTCACTGGACATGCCCCTTAGCTCCGGGACTAGTCTCGTTCCAAACTTTTGAACTTTCTCTAGTTTCCTGACATGCTTGGCCAGGTATGGGTTCCAAACTGGCGCTGCATATTCCAGGATGGGCCTGATGTACACGGTGTACAGAGTCAGGAACGACTCCTTACTGAGATGTGAATGAGTGTGTTTGTTTGTGTGTGTACTCACCTAGTTGTGGTTGGAGGGGTCGAGTCATAGCTCCTGGTACCACCTCTTCACTGGCTGCTACTGGGTCACTCTTCCTGCTCCATGAGTTTTATCATACTCTTCTTAAAGCTGTGTATGGATCCTACCTCCACTACATTACTTCCCAGACTATTCCACTTCCTGACAACTCTGTGACTGAAGAAATACTTCCTAACATCCCTGTGATTCATTTGAGTCTTCAACTTCCAACTGTAACCCCTCGTTGCTGTGTCCCATCTCTGGAACATCCTGTCTCTGTCCACCTGGTTGATTCTTCTCAGTATTTTGTAAATCGTTATCATATCCCCCCTATCTCTCCTGTCATCCAGTGTCGTCAGGTCGATCTCCCTTAATCTTTCCTCGTAGGACATGCCCCTTAGCTCCTGGACTAGTCATGTTGCAAATCTTTACACTTTCTCTAGTTGCCTTACATGCTTGGCTACATGTGGGTTCCAAACTGGTGCTGCATACTCCAATATGTGCCTGATGTACACAGTGAACAGGGTCCTGAACGAGTCCTTATTAAGATGTCAGAATGCTGTTCTTGGGTTTGCTAAGCGCCTGTATGCTGCAACAATTATTTGGTCGATGTGCACCTCTGGAGATGTGCCCGGTGTTATACTCACCCCAAGATCCTTTTCCTTGGCTGAGGCTTGAAGTCTCTGGTCTCCTAGAGTGTACTCCGTCTGCGGTCTTCTTTGCCCTTCCCCAATCTTCATGACTTTGCATTTGGTGGGGTTGAACTCCAGGAGCCAGTTGCTGGACCATGCCTGCAGCCTCTCCAGATCCCTTTGTAGTTCTGCTTGGTCCTCTTCTGATTGAATTCTTCTCATCAACTTCACATCATCTGAAAACAGGTACAATTCGGAGTCTATTCCTGTAGTCATGCCATTCACAAATACCAGAAACAGCATCGGTCCTAAGACTGACCCATGTGGAACCCCGCTCATTACAGGTGTCCACTTTGACACCTCACCACACACCATGCCTTGCTGTTGTCTTCCTGACAGGTATTCCCTGATCCACTGTAACACCTTCCTTGTTATCCCTGCCTGGTCCTCCAGCTTTTGCACTAATCTCTTGTGTAGAACTGTGTCAAACACCTTCTTACAGTTCAAGAAAATGCAATCTACCCACCCCTCTCTCTCTTGTCTTACTGCTGTCACCATGTCATAGAACTCTAGTAGGTTTGTGACACATAATTTCCCATACCTGAGCCCGTGCTGGCTGTCGTTGATGAGCTCATTCATTTCTAGGTGCTCCACCACTCTTCTCCTGATAATCCCCATTACTTTGCATACTATACATGTTAGTGACACTGGTCTGTAGTTTAATGCTTTATGTCTGTCTCCTTTTTTCTCTAAATTGGGACTACATTTGCTGTCTTCCATACCTATGGTAGTTGCCCTGGTTCGACAGATTGTTAAAGAGTGTTGTTAGTGTTATACTTAGCGCCTCTGCTCTCTCTCTCAGGACCCATGGAGCGATGTTATCTGACCCCTTCGCCTTTGAGGTATCTAGCTCGCTTAGCAGCCTCTTCACTTGTATTGTACTGTGTCCAACACTTGATTGTGGACTCTATCTATCTTTTTGGAGCCCCTTCTGTCTCCACTGTGAACACTTCTTTGAATCTCATGTTGAGCTCCTCATATACTTCGTGGTCGTTTTTTGTGATCTCCCCTCCTCCCTTTCTCAGCTTGATTACCTGGTCCTTGACTGTTGTTTTCCTCCTGATGTGGCTGTACAATAGCTTCAGGTCAGATTTGGCTTTTCCTACTATGTCATTTTCATATTGCCGTTGGGCCTCCTTTGTTACCTGTGCATATTCATTTCTGGCTTTCCTACTTCTCTTCTTATTCTCATGGCTCCTTTGCCTTCTATACTTCTTCCATTCTCTAGCACACTTGGTTTTGGCCTCCATACACCTCTTGGTGAACCAAAGGCTCATCCTGGCTTTCTCGTTATTTCTCTTACACTTGGGCACAAGCCTCTCCTCAGCTTCCTTGAACATTGTTAACACACATTCCATCATCTTGCTTACTGACTTCCCTGCCAGTTCTCTGTCCCATTGAACCCCGTGAAGAAAATTTTTCATGGCTGCATAGTCCCCTCTCTTGTAGTTTGGCTTCATTCATACTGCCCTTCCTGCTTCTCTCTCCACTTGTAACTCTATGTATTCAAAGTTCAGAACCACGTGGTCACTGGCCCCAAGGGGTCTTTAATACGTGATGTCCTCAATATCTGTACTGCTCAACGTAAATACTAGGACCAATCTCGCTGGTTAATCCTCTCAGCTCTCTCTGGTAGTGTCCCTTACGTTTTGGTACATGAAGTTTTCCAGTATCACTATCATCTTAGCCCTCCATGTTTCTGGACCCCTATGTGGCTCCAGGTTCTTCCAGTCGATTTCCTTGTGGTTGAAGTCACCCATGATCAGGAGCTTTGCTCAGCATGCATGAGCTCTTCTCGCCACTTCTGCCAGTGTATCTATTGTTCTCATCATACTCTTGCCTTGACCTCCTGCTGTTCTGTGGTGGGTTATACATCACTGCAATTACCACCTTGGGACCTCTAGACTGAAGTGTTCCTATTATGTAATCTCTTGCTTCTCTGTCTCCCCTCTCCAGCTCATCATAATCCCATTGTTTTTCATGAGCAGTGCTACTCTCCATCCCCCTCTGTTCCCTCTGTCTTTCCTCAGGATCTGATATCCTTTTGGAAAGATGGCATATGTTATCATTCCTGTGAGCTTGGCTTCTGTGAGAGCTATTATGTCTGGTAATGCCTTTTTGACTCTCATGCCACTCCTCCCACTTATTCATTATTCCATTCACACTGGTGTACCATACCTTCAGTTACTTTTCCACCACTGTGTTCTGGGGGGTATGTGGGGTTGGGGGACCTGTCAGTGTGCTGTGGGGTTATACAGCATAGTGTGGGGTGGGGGATGTAAGTGTGGACTGTGGTTTGTGTTGGGATAGCATGTTTGGTTGTGGGGCCCTGGTTGCAGTTCTGTGCATGCTTGCACTTGTTGCTCTTCCCTGCTCTGGTTGTCCTTTGCTGATTCTTTCCTTGTCTCTCCTCCTAGACTCTTCTGCCTCTGTGTCCTCTCCTCAGCTGCTGTTATTCTGTTAATGTTCTGTCTCGGTCCAAGAATACTCTTTTGCACATTGTCAATTTCTTCAACCTTCATTTCTCTTGCAGGATCCTGTTTCTATCTTGAAAATCAGCTTGATTGGCTGATGTCTTCCCTGCAAGTACCCCTCTATTCTCTGAAAATTTAATTTCTCAGTCATGTCCTCCTTGCCTATTGCTATGATGATATTTTCAATCTCCTGTTTTTCTTCCCACTGTCATTCATTGTGTGTCCTCCCCTTGCTCTCCTGAAGCCCATGAATAAACACTGGCTTCCCCCTCTTTTCCCATTGCCTTTCCCTCTGTGTCTCCGGGTCCTGTTTGTACAAGGCCGTTGTCTCCCTTATTTTTTCCTGTAGCTTTCGGTGGCATGGTCGTGCCTCTGCTTATGACCTGTACTCACCTATTTGTACTCACCTATTTGTGGTTGCAGGGGTCGAGTCACAGCTCCTGGCCCCGCCTCTTCACTGACTGCTACTGTGTTTATGTGCATGTGTTTGTGTGTTTATGTGCATGTGTTTGTGTGTGTGTGTGTACTCACCTAGTTGTACTCACCTAGTTGAGGTTGCAGGTGTCGAGTCCGAGCTCCTGGTCCCAGCTCTTCACTGGTCGCTACTAGATCACTCTCCCTAAACCGTGAGCTTTATCATACCTCTGTTTAAAGCTATGTATGGATCCTGCCTCCACTACATCGCTTCCCAAACTATTCCACTTACTGACTACTCTGTGGCTGAAGAAATACTTCCTAACATCCCTGTGATTCATCTGTGTCTTCAACTTCCAACTGTGTCCCCTTGTTACTGTGTCCAATCTCTGGAACATCCTGTCTTTGTCCACCTTGTCAATTCCTCTCAGTATTTTGTATGTCATTATCTTGTCCCCCCTATCTCTCCTGTCCTCCAGTGTCGTCAGGTTGATTTCCCTTAACCTCTACTCGTACGTCATACCTCTTAGCCCTGGGACTAGTCTTGTTGCAAACCTTTGCACTTTCTCTAGTTTCTTTATGTGCTTGGCTAGGTGTGGGTTCCAAACTGGTGCCGCATACTCCAATATGGGCCTAATGTACACAGTGTACAGGGTCCTGAACGATTTCTTATTAAGGTGTCGGAATGCTGTTCTGAGGTTTGCTAGGCGCCCATATGCTGCAGCCATTATTTGGTTGATGTGCGCTTCAGGAGATGTGCCTGGTGTTATACTCACCCCAAGATCATTTTCCTTGAGTGAGGTTTGTAGCCTCTGGCCCCCTAAATAACTGGCCCCCTAGATTGTACTCCGTCTGTGGTCTTCTTTGCCCTTCCCCAATCTTCATGACTTTGCACTTGGTGGGATTGAACTCCAGAAGCCAATTGCTGGACCAGGTCTGCAGCCTGTCCAGATCCCTTTGTAGTTCTGCCTGGTCTTCGATCGAGTGAATTCTTCTCATCAACTTCACGTCATCTGCAAACAGGGACACCTCAGAGTCTATTCCTTCCATCATGTCGTTCACAAATACCAGAAACAGCACTGGTCCTAGGACTGACCTCTGTGGGACCCCGTTGGTCACAGTTGCCCACTCTGACACCTCGTCACGTACCCTGACTCGCTGCTGTCTTCCTGACAAGTATTCCCTGATCCATTGTAGTGCCTTCCCTGCTTGGTCCTCCAGTTTTTGCACTAATCTCTTGTGTGAAACTGTGTCAGACGCCTTCTTGCAGTCCAAGAATATGCAATCCACCCACCCCTCTCTCTCTTGTCTTACTGCTGTCACCATGTCATAGAACTCCAGTAGGTTTGTGACACAGGATTTCCCATCCCTGAGACCATGTTGGCTGCTATTGATGAGATCATTCCTTTCTAGGTGTTCCACCACTCTTCTCCTGATAATCTTCGCCATGATTTTGCATACTATACATGTCAGTGACACTGGTCTGTAGTTTAGTGCTTTATGTCTGTCTCCTTTTTTAAAGATTGGGACTTGCTGTCTTCCATGCCTTAGGCAATCTCCCTGTTTCGATAGATGTATTTAATATTGTTGTTAGGGGTACACATAGAGTCTCTGCTCCCTCTCTCAATACCCATGGGGAGATGTTATCTGGCCCCATTGCCTTTAAGGTTCTAGCTCACTCAGAAGCCTCTTCACTTCTTCCTTAGTTGTGTGCACTGTGTCCAGCACTTGGTGGTGTACCCCACCTCTCCGTCTTTCTGGAGCCCCTTCTGTCTCCTCTGTGAATCTCTTGTTGAGTTCCTCACATACTTCACGGTTATTTCTTGTTGTCTCTCCTCCATCCTTCCTTAGCCTGATTACCTGGTCCTTGACTGTTGCTTTCCTCCTGATGTGGCTGTATAACAGTTTCGGGTCAGATTTGGCTTTCGCTGTGTGAGTGTGTGTGTGTGTGTGTGTGTGTGTGTGTGTGTGTGTGTGTGTGTGTGTGTGTGTGTGTGTGTGTGTTCACCTAGTTGAGGTTTCAGGGATCGAGTCCTAGCTCCTGTGTGTGTGTGTGTGTGTGTGTGTGTGTGTGTGTGTGTGTGTGTGTGTGTGTGTGTGTGTGTGTGTGTGTGTGTATGTGTGTGTATTCACCTATTTGTACTCACCTATTTGTGGGTGCAAGGGTCGAGTCACAGCTCCTGGCCCCGCCTCTTCGCTGATTGCTACTAGGTCCTCTCTCTCCCTGCCCCATGAGCTCTATCATACCTCGCCTTAAAACTATGTATGGTTCCCGCCTCCACTACGTCACTTTCTAGGCTATTCCACGGCCTGACTACTCTATGACTGAAGAAATACTTCCTAACATCCCTTTGATTCATCTGAGTCTTCAACTTCCAATTGTGACCTCTTGTGTCTGTGTCCCTTCTCTGGAACATCCCGTCTTTGTCCACCTTGTCTATTCCGCGCAGTATTTTATATGTCGTTATCATGTCTCCCCTGACCCTCCTGTCCTCCAGTGTCGTCAGGCCGATTTCCCTCAACCTTTCTTCGTAGGACAATCCACGTAGCTCTGGGACTAGTCTTGTTGCAAACCTTTGCACTTTCTCTAATTTCTTGAGGTGCTTGACTAGGTGTGGATTCCAAACTGGTGCTGCATACTCCAGTATGGGCCTGACGTAAATGGTATACAGAATCTTAAACGAATCCTTACTGAGGTATCGGAACGTTATCCGTAGGTTTGCCAGGCGCCCGTATGCTGCAGCAGTTATCTGATTGATGTGCGCCTCAGGAGATATGCTCGGTGTTATGCTCACCCCCAGATCTTTTTCCTTGAGTGAGGTTTGCAGTCTTTGGCCATCTAAACTATATTGTGTCTGCGGTCTTCTTTGCCCTTCCCCAATCTTCATGACTTTGCATTTGGCAGGGTTAAATTCAAGGAGCCAGTTGCTGGACCAGGCTTGTAGCCTGTCCAGGTCTCTTTGTAGTCCTGCCTGATCCTCATCCGATTTGATTCTTCTCATTAACTTCGCATCATCTGCAAACAAGGACACTTCTGAGTCTATCCCTTCCGTTACGTCGTTCACATATACCAAGAACAGCACAGGTCCTAGGACTGACCCCTGTGGAACCCCGCTTGTCACAGGCGCCCACTCTGACACCTCGTCGCGTACCATGACTCGTTGTTGCCTCCCTGTCAGGTATTCTCTGATCCATTGCAGTGCCTTTCCTGTTATGTGTGCCTGATCCTCTAGCTTTTGCAGTAACCTCTTGTGAGGAACTGTGTCGAAGGCCTTCTTGCAGTCCAAAAATATGCAGTCGATCCACCCCTCTCTCTCTTGTCTTACTTCTGTCACCTTGTCATAAAACTCTAGTAGGTTTGTGACACAGGATTTTCCTTCCCTGAAACCATGCTGGTTGTCAATTATACACTTGTTTCTTTCCAGGTGCTCCACCACTCTCCACCTGATGATCTTCTCCATGACCTTGCATACTATACATGTTAGTGATACAAGTCTGTAGTTTAGTGCCTCATGTCTGTGTGTGTGTGTGTGTGTGTGTCTGTATGTGTGTTTGTGTGTGTGCGTGTTTGTTTGGCTACAGTGGCCCGTGGCGTGATGGCAAAAGTTCTTGCTTCACAAGGTGATGGTACGGGTTCGATTCCATGCTAAAGGTGAAAACATGGGTGTGCTTCCTTACACCGGTTGTCCATGTTCACCCATCAGTAATAACATTTACCTGGGTGTTAGTCTGAACGAGGAACAAGGCCCTGGGCCTCTCTGACATAACAGCAAAATAATTAAAGTACCTGCCCCTGGTTACTTCCCAGTCACATTTAAGATGGCAAAGATGATTTTCATTGCAAAACCCAGCAAGGACAACCGGAAACCAGAGAACTACAGACCTATCTCCCTACTCGAAATAAGAACATAAGAAAGGAGGAACACTGCAGCAGGCCTGTTGGCCCATACTAGGCAGGTCTTCGAAAAGTCTTCGACAGACTGAACTACCACATGGAATTCAACCACCTCTTCACCGAAAAGCAGTTTGGCTTCAGGTCCCACCGCGTGAAACAGCACGCTATCATTATCATCTTTGATGCGGTGGACAGCCTGAGGAAACATGGGAACCTTGCCGTAATTGCAACCTGGGACGTACGCAAAGCCTTTGACAGCCTGTTGCACGACGGCCTCATATTCAAACTTGAAGATCTCCCAGACCACAACTGGACCTTTCTCAGGCTCATATACAACTTCTTAACAGGAAGAAGCATCATTCCCACCTTCAATGGTAAGTCAGCACCTCCTTTCACACCGACAGCTGGAGTACCACAGGGCTCATGCCTCAGCCCCAGACTCTTCAACACATGTAAACGACCTCCCACAACCCGAATTCAGTGATACCATCATCACCCAATTTTCAGGCGATGTTATCCATGTAGTATCATCCACCCCATATCAGGTGCCAACAAACATACGAGATTAATTGAGAAAATGAATGAGGAGCTACGAAGAACAGCTAACTGGGAGAAAAAACGGAGAAACACAACTAACTTAGACAAAGTCCTCATTAACACCATTGGCTGTTTTGCATCAACCATAGAAGATAAAGGGAGAATCTCTATCAGAGGTTCAGAGGTTCACGAATTGCTATTAGTAATCCAAACAAGATCTTGGGTTATGAAATCAACAGATTGCTTCATTCCACATTGCGCATCACCGATAAAGTGAACCTAGCAAAAGCCCGCCTCAGTCAACTATTCCGATTCAAAGAAACCCACTCCCACATTAAAAAGCACCTTCATAAGAAGATGATCAGACCTTTGCTTGAATACCCATGCGTACCCATGTCACTAACCACTACATGCTATGGCTCCAAAGAGTCGAGAACAAAGCCCTCCGCTTTATCACCGGCACAAGACTTAGGGAAAGAATAGACAAAGAATCAGGGTGGAAGACCTACACATACAACAGGAAATAGTGGCAATTAATGTCAGGCTAGACAAATTGAAGAGACAACTATATGACATGCAAGAACTCTATGTACCTCACAGAGAAAACTCACCACAACCGATGAACACTACCGACTACACTATCAGCACACCTACCCACAGAACACAAAGAATAACCCTCCAACAAAGAGTTCGAAGCTTCATTCACAAGGAGAACTTTCCACGATCAAGAATCCTGAGTGACCTCCCTGAAGAAACAGAAGAATGATATCACCTGAACTACTCAACGTCCAGCAACAAGGATAAATGAGCCCCATTTTTGGGAGACCTACCTCTATGAATCTACACCTTACAACTGACAATTGCAAACAGTATACATCCTTCCAACTCAGTGGCAGTATACCACTGGTATAACTGTGTACAACTGACGGACAGGAAGTATACCTATCTCATGGATCTAATGTATTCAAGAATAACAGGCCTGGTTACTTTAGTATGCTCTGGTAATGAATTCCAGATTTTGGGGCTCTTTATGTGCATAGAGTGTTTACACAGTGTGATATGGACACGAGGTATATCTGTGTCTTGTGTTATGTTCGTGTATCTTGTGTTATGTTCGTGTGTCTTGTGTTATAGTCATGTGTCTTGAGTTACAGTCATGTGTCTTGTGTTATAGTCATGTGTCTTGTGTTATAGTCATGTGTCTTGTGTTACAGTCAAGTGTCTTGTGTTATGGTCATGTGTCTTGTGTTATGGTTGTGTGTCTTGTGTTATGTCGTGTGTCTTGTGTTATGGTTGGGTGTCTTGTGTTATGGTTGTGTGTCTTGTGTTATGGTCATGTGTCTTGTGTTATGGTCATGTGTCTCGTGTTATGGTCGTGTGTCTTGTGTTATGGTTGTGTGTCTTGTGTTATGGTAGTGTGTCTTGTGTTATGGTTGTGTGTCTTGTGTTATGGTTGTGTGTCGTGTGTGTTATGGTTGTGTGTCTTGTGTTATGGTTGTGTGTCTTGTGTTATGGTTGTGTGTCTTGTGTTATGGTCGTGTGTCTTGTGTTATGGTCATGTGTCTTGTGTTATGGTCATGTGTCTTGTGTTATGGTCATGTGTCTTGTGTTATGGTCATGTGTCTTGTGTTATGGTCATGTGTCTCGTGTTATGGTCGTGTGTCTTGTGTTATGGTTGTGTGTCTTGTGTTATGGTTGTGTGTCTTGTGTTATGGTCATGTGTCTTGTGTTATGGTCATGTGTCTCGTGTTATGGTCGTGTGTCTTGTGTTATGGTCATGTGTCTTGTGTTATGGTCATGTGTCTTGTGTTATGGTCATGTGTCTTGTGTTATGGTTGTGTGTCGTGTGTTATGGTCGTGTGTCTTGTGTTATGTCGTGTGTCTTGTGTTATGGTCATGTGTCTTGTGTTATGGTCATGTGTCTTGTGTTATGGTCATGTGTCTTGTGTTATGGTCATGTGTCTTGTGTTATGGTCATGTGTCTCGTGTTATGGTCGTGTGTCTTGTGTTATGGTTGTGTCTTGTGTTATGGTTGTGTGTCTTGTGTTATGGTCATGTGTCTTGTGTTATGGTCATGTGTCTCGTGTTATGGTCGTGTGTCTTGTGTTATGGTCATGTGTCTTGTGTTATGGTCATGTGTCTTGTGTTATGGTCATGTGTCTTGTGTTATGGTTGTGTGTCTTGTGTTATGGTTGTGTGTCTTGTGTTATGGTTGTGTGTCTTGTGTTATGGTTGTGTGTCGTGTGTGTTATGGTTGTGTGTCTTGTGTTATGGTTGTGTGTCTTGTGTTATGGTTGTGTGTCTTGTGTTATGGTCGTGTGTCTTGTGTTATGGTTGTGTGTCTTGTGTTATGGTTGTGTGTCGTGTGTGTTATGGTTGTGTGTTTTGTGTTATGGTCGTGTGTCTTGTGTTATGGTCGTGTGTCTTGTGTTATGGTTGTGTGTCTTGTGTTATGGTTGTGTGTCTTGTGTTATGGTCATGTGTCTTGTGTTATGGTCATGTGTCTCGTGTTATGGTCGTGTGTCTTGTGTTATGGTCATGTGTCTTGTGTTATGGTCATGTGTCTTGTGTTATGGTCATGTGTCTTGTGTTATGGTTGTGTGTCGTGTGTTATGGTCGTGTGTCTTGTGTTATGTCGTGTGTCTTGTGTTATGGTCATGTGTCTTGTGTTATGGTCATGTGTCTTGTGTTATGGTCATGTGTCTTGTGTTATGGTCATGTGTCTTGTGTTATGGTCATGTGTCTCGTGTTATGGTCGTGTGTCTTGTGTTATGGTTGTGTGTCTTGTGTTATGGTTGTGTGTCTTGTGTTATGGTCATGTGTCTTGTGTTATGGTCATGTGTCTCGTGTTATGGTCGTGTGTCTTGTGTTATGGTCATGTGTCTTGTGTTATGGTCATGTGTCTTGTGTTATGGTCATGTGTCTTGTGTTATGGTTGTGTGTCTTGTGTTATGGTTGTGTGTCTTGTGTTATGGTTGTGTGTCTTGTGTTATGGTTGTGTGTCGTGTGTGTTATGGTTGTGTGTCTTGTGTTATGGTTGTGTGTCTTGTGTTATGGTTGTGTGTCTTGTGTTATGGTCGTGTGTCTTGTGTTATGGTTGTGTGTCTTGTGTTATGGTTGTGTGTCGTGTGTGTTATGGTTGTGTGTTTTGTGTTATGGTCGTGTGTCTTGTGTTATGGTCGTGTGTCTTGTGTTATGGTTGTGTGTCTTGTGTTATGGTTGTGTGTCTTGTGTTATGGTCGTGTGTCTTGTGTTATGGTCGTGTGTCTTGTGTTATGGTTTTGTGTCTTGTGTTATGGTCGTGTGTCTTGTGTTATGGTTGTGTGTCTTGTGTTATGGTTGTTTGTCGTGTGTTATGGTCATGTGTCTTGTGTTATGGTCATGTGTCTTGTGTTATGGTTGTGTGTCTTGTGTTATGGTCATGTGTCTTGTGTTATGGTTGTGTGTATTGTGTTATGGTCATGTGTCTTGTGTTATGGTTGTGTGTCTTGTGTTATGGTCGTGTGTCTTGTGTTATGGTTGTGTGTCTTGTGTTATGGTTGTGTGTCTTGTGTTATGGTCATGTGTCTTGTGTTATGGTTGTGTGTCTTGTGTTATGGTCATGTGTCTTGTGTTATGGTTGTGTGTCTTGTGTTATGGTTGTGTGTCTTGTGTTATGGTCGTGTGTCTTGTGTTATGGTCATGTGTATTGTGTTATGGTTGTGTGTCTTGTGTTATGGTCGTGTGTCTTGTGTTATGGTCATGTGTGTTGTGTTATGGTTGTGTGTCTTGTGTTATGGTTGTGTGTCTTGTGTTATGGTTGTGTGTCTTGTGTTATGGTTGTGTGTGTTATGGTCGTGTGTCTTGTGTTATGGTCATGTGTCTTGTGTTATGGTTGTGTGTCTTGTGTTATGGTTGTGTGTCTTGTGTTATGGTTGTGTGTCTTGTGTTATGGTTGTGTGTCTTGTGTTATGGTTGTGTGTCTTGTGTTATGGTTGTGTCTTGTGTTATGGTCGTGTGTCTTGTGTTATGGTCATGTGTCTTGTGTTATGGTTGTGTGTCTTGTGTTATGGTTGTGTGTCTTGTGTTATGGTTGTGTGTCTTGTGTTATGGTTGTGTGTCTTGTGTTATGGTTGTGTGTCTTGTGTTATGGTTGTGTCTTGTGTTATGGTCGTGTGTCTTGTGTTATGGTCATGTGTCTTGTGTTATGGTTGTGTGTCTTGTGTTATGGTTGTGTGTCTTGTGTTATGGTTGTGTGTCTTGTGTTATGGTCATGTGTCTTGTGTTATGGTCGTGTGTCTTGTGTTATGGTTGTGTCTTGTGTTATGGTCGTGTGTCTTGTGTTATGGTCATGTGTCTTGTGTTATGGTTGTGTGTCTTGTGTTATGGTTGTGTGTCTTGCGTTATGGTTGTGTGTGTCTTGTGTTATGGTCATGTGTCTTGTGTTATGGTCATGTGTCTTGTGTTATGGTCGTGTGTCTTGTGTTATGGTTGTGTGTCTTGTGTTATGGTTGTGTGTCTTGTGTTATGGTTGTGTGTCTTGTGTTATGGTTGTGTGTCTTGTGTTATGGTTGTGTGTCTTGTGTTATGGTTGTGTGTCTTGTGTTATGGTTGTGTGTCTTGTGTTATGGTTGTGTGTCTTGTGTTATTGTCGTGTGTCGTGTGTTATAGTCGTGTGTCTTGTGTTATGGCTGTGTGTCGTGTGTTATGGTCGTGTGTCTTGTGTTATGGTCGTGTGTCTTGTGTTATGGTTGTGTGTCTTGTGTTATGGTTGTGTGTCTTGTGTTATGGTCGTGTGTCTTGTGTTATGGTTGTGTGTCTTGTGTTATGGTCGTGTGTCTTGTGTTATGGTTGTGTGTCGTGTGTCTTGTGTTATGGTCGTGTGTCTTGTGTTATGGTTGTGTGTTGTGTGTTATGGTCGTGTGTCTTGTGTTATGGTTGTGTGTCGTGTGTCTTGTGTTATGGTCGTGTGTCTTGTGTTATGGTCGTGTGTCGTGTGTTATAGTCGTGTGTCTTGTGTTATGGTCGTGTGTCTTGTGTTATGGTCGTGTGTCTTGTGTTATGGTTGTGTGTCTTGTGTTATGGTTGTGTGTCTTGTGTTATGGTCATGTGTCTTGTGTTATGGTTGTGTGTCTTGTGTTATGGTCATGTGTCTTGTGTTATGGTCGTGTGTCTTGTGTTATGGTTGTGTGTCTTGTGTTATGGTCGTGTGTCTTGTGTTATGGTCATGTGTATTGTGTTATGGTTGTGTGTCTTGTGTTATGGTCGTGTGTCTTGTGTTATGGTCATGTGTCTTGTGTTATGGTTGTGTGTCTTGTGTTATGGTTGTGTGTCTTGTGTTATGGTTGTGTGTCTTGTGTTATGGTTGTGTCTTGTGTTATGGTCGTGTGTCTTGTGTTATGGTCATGTGTCTTGTGTTATGGTTGTGTGTCTTGTGTTATGGTTGTGTGTCTTGTGTTATGGTTGTGTGTCTTGTGTTATGGTTGTGTGTCTTGTGTTATGGTTGTGTGTCTTGTGTTATGGTTGTGTCTTGTGTTATGGTCGTGTGTCTTGTGTTATGGTCATGTGTCTTGTGTTATGGTTGTGTGTCTTGTGTTATGGTTGTGTGTCTTGTGTTATGGTTGTGTGTCTTGTGTTATGGTTGTGTGTCTTGTGTTATGGTTGTGTGTCTTGTGTTATGGTTGTGTCTTGTGTTATGGTCGTGTGTCTTGTGTTATGGTCATGTGTCTTGTGTTATGGTTGTGTGTCTTGTGTTATGGTTGTGTGTCGTGTGTTACGGTTGTGTGTCTTGTGTTATGATGATGAGTCTTGTGTTATGGTTGTGTCTTGTGTTATGGTTGTGTGTCTTATGTTACGGTTGTGTGTCGTGTGTTATGGTCGTGTGTCTTGTCTTATGGTTGTGTGTCTTGTGTTATGGTTGTGTGTCGTGTGTTATGGTCGTGTGTCTTGTGTTATGGTCGTGTGTCTTGTGTTATGGTTGTGTGTCTTGTGTTATGGTTGTGTGTCGTGTGTGTTATGGTCGTGTGTCTTGTGTTATGGTTGTGTGTCGTGTGTGTTATGGTCCTGTGTCTTGTGTTATGGTTGTGTGTCGTGTGTGTTATGGTCGTGTGTCTTGTGTTATGGTTGTGTGTCTTGTGTTATGGTCGTGTGTCTTGTGTTATGGTTGTGTGTCGTGTGTTATGGTCGTGTGTCTTGTGTTATGGTTGTGTGTCTTGTGTTATTGTCGTGTGTCGTGTGTTATGGTCCTGTGTCTTGTGTTATGGTAGTGTGTCGTGTGTTATGGTCGTGTGTCTTGTGTTATGGTGGTGTGTCTTGTGTTATGGTGTGTCGTGTGTTATGGTCCTGTGTCTTGTGTTATGGTCGTGTGTCTTGTGTTATGGTTGTGTGTCGTGTGTTATGGTCGTGTGTCTTGTCTTATGGTTGTGTGTCTTGTGTTATTGTCGTGTGTCGTGTGTTATGGTCGTGTGTCTTGTGTTATGGCTGTGTGTCTTGTGTTATGGTTGTGTGTCTTGTGTTATTGTCGTGTGTCTTGTGTTATGGCTGTGTGTCGTGTGTTATGGTCGCGTGTCTTGTGTTATGGTCGTGTGTCTTGTGTTATTGTCGTGTGTCTTGTGTTATGGTTGTGTGTATTGTGTTATGGTCATGTGTCTTGTGTTACGGTCGTGTGTCTTGTGTTATGGTTGTGTGTCTTGTGTTATGGTTGTGTGTCTTGTGTTATAATTGTGTGTCGTGTGTTATGGTCGTGTGTCTTGTGTGATGGTCATGTGTCTTGTGTTATGGTTGTGTGTCTTGTGTTATGGTTGTGTGTCTTGTGTTATGGTTGTGTGTCTTGTGTTATGGTTGTGTCTTGTGTTATGGTCGTGTGTCTTGTGTTATGGTCATGTGTCTTGTGTTATGGTTGTGTGTCTTGTGTTATGGTTGTGTGTCTTGTGTTATGGTTGTGTGTCTTGCGTTATGGTTGTGTGTGTCTTGTGTTATGGTCATGTGTCTTGTGTTATGGTCGTGTGTCTTGTGTCATGGTTGTGTGTCTTGTGTTATGGTTATGTGTCTTGTGTTATGGTTGTGTGTCGTGTGTTACGGTTGTGTGTCTTGTGTTATGATGATGAGTCTTGTGTTATGGTTGCGTGTCTTGTGTTATGGTTGTGTCTTGTGTTATGGTTGTGTGTCTTATGTTATGGTTGTGTGTCGTGTGTTATGGTCGTGTGTCTTGTCGTATGGTTGTGTGTCTTGTGTTATGGTTGTGTGTCGTGTGTTATGGTCGTGTGTCTTGTGTTATGGTCGTGTGTCTTGTGTTATGGTTGTGTGTCTTGTGTTATGGTTGTGTGTCGTGTGTGTTATGGTCGTGTGTCTTGTGTTATGGTTGTGTGTCGTGTGTGTTATGGTCCTGTGTCTTGTGTTATGGTTGTGTGTCGTGTGTGTTATGGTCGTGTGTCTTGTGTTATGGTTGTGTGTTGTGTGTTATGGTCGTGTGTCTTGTGTTATGGTTGTGTGTCGTGTGTTATGGTCGTGTGACTTGTGTTATGGTTGTGTGTCTTGTGTTATTGTCGTGTGTCGTGTGTTATGGTCGTGTGTCTTGTGTTATGGCTGTGTGTCGTGTGTTATGGTCGTGTGTCTTGTGTTATGGTTGTGTGTCTTGTGTTATTGTCGTGTGTCGTGTGTTATGGTCCTGTGTCTTGTGTTATGGTCGTGTGTCTTGTGTTATGGTTGTGTGTCGTGTGTTATGGTCGTGTGTCTTGTCTTATGGTTGTGTGTCTTGTGTTATTGTCGTGTGTCGTGTGTTATGGTCGTGTGTCTTGTGTTATGGCTGTGTGTCTTGTGTTATGGTTGTGTGTCTTGTGTTATTGTCGTGTGTCTTGTGTTATGGCTGTGTGTCGTGTGTTATGGTCGCGTGTCTTGTGTTATGGTCGTGTGTCTTGTGTTATTGTCGTGTGTCTTGTGTTATGGTTGTGTGTATTGTGTTATGGTCATGTGTCTTGTGTTACGGTCGTGTGTCTTGTGTTATGGTTGTGTGTCTTGTGTTATGGTTGTGTGTCTTGTGTTATGGTTGTGTGTCGTGTGTTATGGTCGTGTGTCTTGTGTGATGGTCATGTGTCTTGTGTTATGGTAGTGTGTCTTGTGTTATGGTTGTGTGTCTTGTGTTATGGTTGTGTGTCTTGTGTTATGGTTGTGTGTCGTGTGTTATGGTCGTGTGTCTTGTGTGATGGTCATGTGTCTTGTGTTATGGTAGTGTGTCTTGTGTTATGGTTGTGTGTCTTGTGTTATGGTTGTGTGTCTTGTGTTATTGTCGTGTGTCTTGTGTTGTGGTTGTGTGTCTTGTGTTATGGTCATGTGTCTTGTGTTATGGTCGTGTGTCTTGTGTTATGGTCATGTGTCTTGTGTTATGGTCATGTGTCTTGTGTTATGGTCATGTGTCTTGTGTTATGGTCATGTGTCTTGTGTTATGGTCATGTGTCTTGTGTTATGGTCGTGTGTCTTGTGTTATGGTTTTGTGTCTTTTGTTATGGTTGTGTGTCTTGTGTTATGGTTGTGTGCCTTGTGTTATGGTTGTGTGTCTTGTGTTATGGTCGTGTGTCTTGTGTTATGGTTGTGTGTCTTGTGTTATGGTTGTGTGTCTTGTGTTATGGTCGTGTGTCTTGTGTTATGGTTGTGTGTCTTGTGTTATGGTCGTGTGTCTTGTGTTATGGTCGTGTGTCTTGTGTTATGGTTGTGTGTCTTGTGTTATGGTTGTGTGTCTTGTGTTATGGTTTTGTGTCTTGTGTTATGGTTGTGTCTTCTGTTATGGTTGTGTGTCGTTTGTGTTATGGTCGTGTGTCTTGTGTTATGGTTGTGTGTCTTGTGTTATGGTTGTGTGTCGTGTGTGTTATGGTTGTGTGTCTTGTGTTATGGTCGTGTGTCTTGTGTTATGGTTGTGTGTCTTGTGTTATGGTCGTGTGTCTTGTGTTATGGTTGTGTGTCTTGTGTTATGGTTGTGTGTCGTGTGTGTTATGGTTGTGTGTCTTGTGTTATGGTCGTGTGTCTTGTGTTATGGTTGTGTTTACCTGGAGTTTACCTGGAGAGAGTTCCGGGGGTCAACGCCCCCGCGGCCCGGTCTGAGACCAGGCCTCCTGGTGGATCAGAGCCTGATCAACCAGGCTGTTGCTGCTGGCTGCACGCAAACCAACATACGAGCCACAGCCCGGCTGATCCGGAACTGACTTTAGGTGCTTGTCCAGTGCCAGCTTGAAGACTGCCAGGGGTCTGTTGGTAATCCCCCTTATGTGTGCTGGGAGGCAGTTGAACAGTCTCGGGCCCCTGACACTTATTGTATGGTCTCTTAACGTGCTAGTGACACCCCTGCTTTTCATTGGGGGGATGGTGCATCGTCTGCCAAGTCTTTTGCTTTCGTAGTGGGTGATTTTCGTGTGCAAGTTCGGTACTAGTCCCTCTAGGATTTTCCAGGTGTATATAATCATGTATCTCTCCCTCCTGCGTTCCAGGGAATACAGGTTTAGGAACCTCAAGCGCTCCCAATAATTGAGGTGTTTTATCTCCGTTATGCGCGCCGTGAAAGTTCTCTGTACATTTTCTAGGTCGGCAATTTCACCTGCCTTGAAAGGTGCTGTTAGTGTGCAGCAATATTCCAGCCTAGATAGAACAAGTGACCTGAAGAGTGTCATCATGGGCTTGGCCTCCCTAGTTTTGAAGGTTCTCATTATCCATCCTGTCATTTTTCTAGCAGATGCGATTGATACAATGTTATGGTCCTTGAAGGTGAGATCCTCCGACATGATCACTCCCAGGTCTTTGACGTTGGTGTTTCGCTCTATTTTGTGGCCAGAATTTGTTTTGTACTCTGATGAAGATTTAATTTCCTCATGTTTACCATATCTGAGTAATTGAAATTTCTCATCGTTGAACTTCATATTGTTTTCTGCAGCCCACTGAAAGATTTGGTTGATGTCTGCCTGGAGCTTTGCAGTGTCTGCAATGGAAGACACTGTCATGCAGATTCGGGTGTCATCTGCAAAGGAAGACACGGTGCTGTGGCTGACATCCTTGTCTATGTCGGATATAAGGATGAGGAACAAGATGGGAGCGAGTACTGTGCCTTGTGGAACAGAGCTTTTCACCGTAGCTGCGTAGCTTGTGTTATGGTTGTGTGTCGTGTGTGTTAAGGTTGTGTGTCTTGTGTTATGGTCATGTGTCTTGTGTTGTGGTTGTGTGTCTTGTGTTATGGTCGTGTGTCTTGTGTTATGGTTGTGTGTCTTGTGTTATGGTTGTGTGTCGTGTGTTATGGTCGTGTGTCTTGTGTTATGGTCGTGTGTCTTGTGTTATGGTTGTGTGTCTTGTGTTATGGTTGTGTGTCGTGTGTGTTATGGTCGTGTGTCTTGTGTTATGGTTGTGTGTCGTGTGTGTTATGGTCCTGTGTCTTGTGTTATGGTTGTGTGTCGTGTGTGTTATGGTCGTGTGTCTTGTGTTATGGTTGTGTGTTGTGTGTTATGGTCGTGTGTCTTGTGTTATGGTTGTGTGTCGTGTGTTATGGTCGTGTGACTTGTGTTATGGTTGTGTGTCTTGTGTTATTGTCGTGTGTCGTGTGTTATGGTCGTGTGTCTTGTGTTATGGCTGTGTGTCGTGTGTTATGGTCGTGTGTCTTGTGTTATGGTTGTGTGTCTTGTGTTATTGTCGTGTGTCGTGTGTTATGGTCCTGTGTCTTGTGTTATGGTCGTGTGTCTTGTGTTATGGTTGTGTGTCGTGTGTTATGGTCGTGTGTCTTGTCTTATGGTTGTGTGTCTTGTGTTATTGTCGTGTGTCGTGTGTTATGGTCGTGTGTCTTGTGTTATGGCTGTGTGTCTTGTGTTATGGTTGTGTGTCTTGTGTTATTGTCGTGTGTCTTGTGTTATGGCTGTGTGTCGTGTGTTATGGTCGCGTGTCTTGTGTTATGGTCGTGTGTCTTGTGTTATTGTCGTGTGTCTTGTGTTATGGTTGTGTGTATTGTGTTATGGTCATGTGTCTTGTGTTACGGTCGTGTGTCTTGTGTTATGGTTGTGTGTCTTGTGTTATGGTTGTGTGTCTTGTGTTATGGTTGTGTGTCGTGTGTTATGGTCGTGTGTCTTGTGTGATGGTCATGTGTCTTGTGTTATGGTAGTGTGTCTTGTGTTATGGTTGTGTGTCTTGTGTTATGGTTGTGTGTCTTGTGTTATGGTTGTGTGTCGTGTGTTATGGTCGTGTGTCTTGTGTGATGGTCATGTGTCTTGTGTTATGGTAGTGTGTCTTGTGTTATGGTTGTGTGCCTTGTGTTATGGTTGTGTGTCTTGTGTTATTGTCGTGTGTCTTGTGTTGTGGTTGTGTGTCTTGTGTTATGGTCATGTGTCTTGTGTTATGGTCGTGTGTCTTGTGTTATGGTCATGTGTCTTGTGTTATGGTCATGTGTCTTGTGTTATGGTCGTGTGTCTTGTGTTATGGTTTTGTGTCTTTTGTTATGGGTGTGTGTCTTGTGTTATGGTTGTGTGCCTTGTGTTATGGTTGTGTGTCTTGTGTTATGGTCGTGTGTCTTGTGTTATGGTTGTGTGTCTTGTGTTATGGTTGTGTGTCTTGTGTTATGGTCGTGTGTCTTGTGTTATGGTTGTGTGTCTTGTGTTATGGTCGTGTGTCTTGTGTTATGGTCGTGTGTCTTGTGTTATGGTTGTGTGTCTTGTGTTATGGTTGTGTGTCTTGTGTTATGGTTTTGTGTCTTGTGTTATGGTTGTGTCTTCTGTTATGGTTGTGTGTCGTGTGTGTTATGGTCGTGTGTCTTGTGTTATGGTTGTGTGTCTTGTGTTATGGTTGTGTGTCGTGTGTGTTATGGTTGTGTGTCTTGTGTTATGGTCGTGTGTCTTGTGTTATGGTTGTGTGTCTTGTGTTATGGTCGTGTGTCTTGTGTTATGGTTGTGTGTCTTGTGTTATGGTTGTGTGTCGTGTGTGTTATGGTTGTGTGTCTTGTGTTATGGTCGTGTGTCTTGTGTTATGGTTGTGTGTCTTGTGTTATGGTTGTGTGTCGTGTGTGTTATGGTTGTGTGTCTTGTTATGGTCATGTGTCTTGTGTTGTGGTTGTGTGTCTTGTGTTATGGTCGTGTGTTTTGTGTTATGGTTGTGTGTCTTGTGTTATGGTTGTGTGTCGTGTGTGTTATGGTCGTGTGTCTTGTGTTATGGTTGTGTGTCGTGTGTGTTATGGTCGTGTGTCTTGTGTTATGGTTGTGTGTCGTGTGTGTTATGATCGTGTGTCTTGTGTTATGGTTGTGTGTTGTGTGTTATGGTCGTGTGTCTTGTGTTATGGTTGTGTGTCGTGTGTCTTGTGTTATGGTCGTGTGTCTTGTGTTATGGTCGTGTGTCTTGTGTTATGGTTGTGTGTCTTGTGTTATGGTCGTGTGTCTTGTGTTATGGTCGTGTGTCTTGTGTTATGGTTTTGTGTCTTGTGTTATGGTTGTGTGTCTTGTGTTATGGTCGTGTGTCTTGTGTTATGGTCGTGTTTCTTGTGTTATGGTTTTGTGTCTTGTGTTATGGTCGTGTGTCTTGTGTTATGGTCGTGTGTCTTGTGTTATGGTTGTGTGTCTTGTGTTATGGTCATGTGTCTTGTGTTATGGTCGTGTGTCTTGTTTTATGGTTGTGTGTCTTGTGTTATGGTTGTGTGTCTTGTGTTATGGTTGTGTGTCTTGTGTTATGGTCATGTGTCTTGTGTTATGGTTGTGTGTATTGTGTTATGGTCGTGTGTCTTGTGTTATGGTTGTGTGTCTTGTGTTATGGTCATTTGTCTTGTGTTATGGTTGTGTGTCTTGTGTTATGGTCATGTGTCTTGTGTTATGGTCATGTGTCTTGTGTTATGGTTGTGTGTATTGTGTTATGGTCGTGTGTCTTGTGTTATGGTCATGTGTCTTGTGTTATGGTTGTGTGTCTTGTGTTATGGTCATGTGTCTTGTGTTATGGTTGTGTGTATTGTGTTATGGTCGTGTGTCTTGTGTTATGGTTGTGTGTCTTGTGTTATGGTCATGTGTCTTGTGTTATGGTTGTGTGTCTTGTGTTATGGTCATGTGTCTTGTGTTATGGTTGTGTGTCTTGTGTTATGGTTGTGTGTCTTGTGTTATGGTCGTGTGTCTTGTGTTATGGTCATGTGTCTTGTGTTATGGTTGTGTGTCTTGTGTTATGGTTGTGTGTCTTGTGTTATGGTTGTGTGTCTTGTGTTATGGTTGTGTGTCTTGTGTTATGGTTGTGTCTTGTGTTATGGTCGTGTGTCTTGTGTTATGGTTGTGTGTCTTGTGTTATGGTTGTGTGTCTTGCGTTATGGTTGTGTGTGTCTTGTGTTTTGGTTGTGTGTCTTGTGTTATGGTCGTGTGTCTTGTGTCATGGTTGTGTGTCTTGTGTTATGGTTATGTGTCTTGTGTTATGGTTGTGTGTCGTGTGTTACGGTTGTGTGTCTTGTGTTATGATGATGAGTCTTGTGTTATGGTTGCGTGTCTTGTGTTATGGTTGTGTGTCTTGTGTTATGGTTGTGTGTCTTATGTTATGGTTGTGTGTCGTGTGTTACGGTCGTGTGTCTTGTCTTATGGTTGTGTGTCTTGTGTTATGGTTGTGTGTCGTGTGTGTTATGGTCGTGTGTCTTGTGTTATGGTCATGTGTCTTGTGTTATGGTCGTGTGTCTTGTTTTATGGTTGTGTGTCTTGTGTTATGGTTGTGTGTCGTGTGTGTTATGGTCGTGTGTCTTGTGTTATGGTCATGTGTCTTGTGTGATGGTCATGTGTCTTGTGTTATGGTCGTGTGTCTTGTGTTATGGTTGTGTGTCTTGTGTTATGGTTGTGTGTCGTGTGTTATGGTCGTGTGTCTTGTGTTATGGTTGTGTGTCGTGTGTGTTATGGTCGTGTGTCTTGTGTTATGGTCATGTGTCTTGTGTGATGGTCATGTGTCTTGTGTTATGGTCATGTGTCTTGTGTGATGGTCATGTGTCTTGTGTTACGGTCGTGTGTCTTGTGTTATGGTTGTGTGTCGTGTGTTATGGTCGTGTGTCTTGTGTTATGGTCATGTGTCTTGTGTTATGGTCATGTGTCTTGTGTTACGGTCGTGTGTCTTGTGTTATGGTTGTGTGTCTTGTGTTATGGTCGTGTGTCTTGTGTTATGGTCATGTGCCTTGTGTTATGGTAGTGTGTCTTGTGTTATGGTTGTGTGTCTTGTGTTATGGTTGTGTGTCTTGTGTTATGGTCATGTGTCTTGTGTTACGGTCGTGTGTCTTGTGTTATGGTTGTGTGTCTTGTGTGATGGTCGTGTGTCTTGTGTTATGGTTGTGTGTCTTGTGTTATGGTTGTGTGTCTTGTGTTATGGTCATGTGTCTTGTGTTATGGTCATGTGTGTCTTGTGTTATGGTCGTGTGTCTTGTGTTACGGTCGTGTGTCTTGTGTTATGGTCATGTGTCTTGTGTTACGGTCGTGTGTCTTGTGTTATGGTTGTGTGTCTTGTGTTATGGTCGTGTGTCTTGTGTTATGGTCATGTGTCTTGTGTGATGGTCATGTGTCTTGTGTTATGGTTGTGTGTCTTGTGTTATGGTCCTGTGTCTTGTGTTATGGTTGTGTGTCTTGTGTTAGGGTTGTGTGTCTTGTGTTACGGTCGTGTGTCTTGTGTTATGATTGTGTGTCTTGTGTTATGGTCGTGTGTCTTGTGTTATGGTAGTGTGTCTTGTGTTATGGTTGTGTGTCTTGTGTTATGGTTGTGTGTCTTGTGTTATGGTCATGTGTCTTGTGTTACGGTCGTGTGTCTTGTGTTATGGTTGTGTGTCTTGTGTTATGGTTGTGTGTCTTGTGTTATGGTAGTGTATCTTGTGTTATGGTTGTGTGTCTTGTGTTATGGTTGTGTGTCTTGTGTTATGGTCATGTGTCTTGTGTTACGGTCGTGTGTCTTGTGTTATGGTTGTGTGTCTTGTGTTATGGTTGTGTGTCTTGTGTTATGGTTGTGTGTCTTGTGTTATGGTTGTGTGTCTTGTGTTATGGTCGTGTGTCTTGTGTTATGGTTGTGTGTCTTGTGTTATGGTCGTGTGTCTTGTGTTATGGTTGTGTGTCTTGTGTTATGGTCGTGTGTCTTGTGTTATGGTCGTGTGTCTTGTGTTATGGTCATGTGTCTTGTGTTATGGTCGTGTGTCTTGTGTTATGGTTGTGTGTCTTGTGTTATGGTCGTGTGTCTTGTGTTATGGTTGTGTGTCTTGTGTTATGGTCATGTGTCTTGTGGTTGTGTGTCTTGTGTTATGGTCATGTGTCTTGTGTCATGGTCGTGTGTCTTGTGTTATGGTTGTGTGTCTTGTGTTATGGTTGTGTGCCTTGTGTTATGGTTGTGTATCTTGTGTTATGGTCATGTGTCTTGTGTTACGGTCATGTGTCTTGTGTTATGGTCGTGTGTCTTGTGTTATGATCGTGTGTCTTGTGTTATGGTCGTGTGTCTTGTGTTATGGCAGTGTGTCTTGTGTTATGGTTGTGTGTCTTGTGTTATGGTCGTGTGTCTTGTGTTATGGTCATGTGTCTTGTGTTATGGTCGTGTGTCTTGTGTTATGGTAGTGTGTCTTGTGTTATGGTCGTGTGTCTTGTGTTATGGTCGTGTGTCTTGTGTTATGGTCATGTGTCTTGTGTTATGGTCGTGTGTCTTGTGTTATGGTTGTGTGTCTTGTGTGATGGTCGTGTGTCTTGTGTTATGGTTGTGTCTTGTGTTATGGTCGTGTGTCTTGTGTTACGGTCGTGTGTCTTGTGTTATGGTTGTGTGTCTTGTGTTATGGTTGTGTGTCGTGTGTTATGGTCGTGTGTCTTGTGTTATGGTCATGTGTCTTGTGTTATGGTCATGTGTCTTGTGTTACGGTCGTGTGTCTTGTGTTATGGTTGTGTGTCTTGTGTTATGGTTGTGTGTCTTGTGTTATGGTTGTGTGTCTTGTGTTATGGTTGTGTGTCTTGTGTTATGGTTGTGTGTCTTGTGTTATGGTCATGTGTCTTGTGTTATGGTTGTGTGTCTTGTGTGATGGTCGTGTGTCTTGTGTTATGGTTGTGTGTCTTGTGTTATGGTTGTGTGTCTTGTGTTATGGTCATGTGTCTTGTGTTATGGTTGTGTGTCTTGTGTGATGGTCGTGTGTCTTGTGTTATGGTTGTGTGTCTTGTGTTATGGTCGTGTGTCTTGTGTTATGGTTGTGTGTCTTGTGTTATGGTCGTGTGTCTTGTGTTATGGTTGTGTGTCTTGTGTTATGGTCGTGTGTCTTGTGTTATGGTCGTGTGTCTTGTGTTATGGTTGTGTCTTGTGTTATGGTCGTGTGTCTTGTGTTATGGTTGTGTGTCTTGTGTTATGGTTGTGTGTCTTGCGTTATGGTTGTGTGTGTCTTGTGTTTTGGTTGTGTGTCTTGTGTTATGGTCGTGTGTCTTGTGTCATGGTTGTGTGTCTTGTGTTATGGTTATGTGTCTTGTGTTATGGTTGTGTGTCGTGTGTTACGGTTGTGTGTCTTGTGTTATGATGCTGAGTCTTGTGTTATGGTTGCGTGTCTTGTGTTATGGTTGTGTGTCTTGTGTTATGGTTGTGTGTCTTATGTTATGGTTGTGTGTCGTGTGTTATGGTCGTGTGTCTTGTCTTATGGTTGTGTGTCTTGTGTTATGGTTGTGTGTCGTGTGTGTTATGGTCGTGTGTCTTGTGTTATGGTCATGTGTCTTGTGTTATGGTCGTGTGTCTTGTCTTATGGTTGAGTGTCTTGTGTTATGGTTGTGTGTCGTGTGTGTTATGGTCGTGTGTCTTGTGTTATGGTCATGTGTCTTGTGTGATGGTCATGTGTCTTGTGTTATGTTCGTGTGTCTTGTGTTATGGTTGTGTGTCTTGTGTTATGGTTGTGTGTCGTGTGTTATGGTCGTGTGTCTTGTATTATGGTTGTGTGTCGTGTGTGTTATGGTCGTGTGTCTTGTGTTATGGTCATGTGTCTTGTGTGATGGTCATGTGTCTTGTGTTATGGTCATGTGTCTTGTGTGATGGTCATGTGTCTTGTGTTACGGTCGTGTGTCTTGTGTTATGGTTGTGTGTCTTGTGTTATGGTTGTGTGTCGTGTGTTATGGTCGTGTGTCTTGTGTTATGGTCATGTGTCTTGTGTTATGGTCATGTGTCTTGTGTTACGGTCGTGTGTCTTGTGTTATGGTTGTGTGTCTTGTGTTATGGTCGTGTGTCTTGTGTTATGGTCATGTGTCTTGTGTTATGGTAGTGTGTCTTGTGTTATGGTTGTGTGTCTTGTGTTATGGTTGTGTGTCTTGTGTTATGGTCATGTGTCTTGTGTTACGGTCGTGTGTCTTGTGTTATGGTTGTGTGTCTTGTGTTATGGTTGTGTGTCTTGTGTTATGGTTGTGTGTCTTGTGTTATGGTCATGTGTCTTGTGTTATGGTTGTGTGTCTTGTGTGATGGTCGTGTGTCTTGTGTTATGGTTGTTTGTCTTTTGTTATGGTTGTGTGTCTTGTGTTATGGTCATGTGTCTTGTGTTATGGTTGTGTGTCTTGTGTGATGGTCGTGTGTCTTGTGTTATGGTTGTGTGTCTTGTGTTATGGTCGTGTGTCTTGTGTTATGGTTGTGTGTCTTGTGTTATGGTCGTGTGTCTTGTGTTATGGTTGTGTGTCTTGTGTTATGGTCGTGTGTCTTGTGTTATGGTCGTGTGTCTTGTGTTATGGTCATGTGTCTTGTGTTATGGTCGTGTGTCTTGTGTTATGGTTGTGTGTCTTGTGTTATGGTCGTGTGTCTTGTGTTATGGTTGTGTGTCTTGTGTTATGGTAATGTGTCTAGTGTTATGGTTGTGTGTCTTGTGTTATGGTCATGTGTCTTGTGTTATGGTCGTGTGTCTTGTGTTATGGTTGTGTGTCTTTTGTTATGGTTGTGTGCCTTGTGTTATGGTTGTGTATCTTGTGTTATGGTCATGTGTCTTGTGTTACGGTCATGTGTCTTGTGTTATGGTCGTGTGTCTTGTGTTATGGTCGTGTGTCTTGTGTTATGATCGTGTGTCTTGTGTTATGGTCGTGTGTCTTGTGTTATGGCAGTGTGTCTTGTGTTATGGTTGTGTGTCTTGTGTTATGGTCGTGTGTCTTGTGTTATGGTCATGTGTCTTGTGTTATGGTCGTGTGTCTTGTGTTATGGTAGTGTGTCTTGTGTTATGGTCGTGTGTCTTGTGTTATGGTCGTGTGTCTTGTGTTATGGTCATGTGTCTTGTGTTATGGTCGTGTGTCTTGTGTTATGGTTGTGTGTCTTGTGTGATGGTCGTGTGTCTTGTGTTATGGTTGTGTCTTGTGTTATGGTCGTGTGTCTTGTGTTACGGTCGTGTGTCTTGTGTTATGGTTGTGTGTCTTGTGTTATGGTTGTGTGTCGTGTGTTATGGTCGTGTGTCTTGTGTTATGGTCATGTGTCTTGTGTTATGGTCATGTGTCTTGTGTTACGGTCGTGTGTCTTGTGTTATGGTTGTGTGTCTTGTGTTATGGTTGTGTGTCTTGTGTTATGGTTGTGTGTCTTGTGTTATGGTTGTGTGTCTTGTGTTACGGTCGTGTGTCTTGTGTTATGGTCATGTGTCTTGTGTTATGGTTGTGTGTCTTGTGTTACGGTCGTGTGTCTTGTGTTATGGTTGTGTGTCTTGTGTTATGGTTGTGTGTCTTGTGTTATGGTTGTGTGTCTTGTGTTATGGTTGTGTGTCTTGTGTTATGGTTGTGTGTCTTGTGTTATGGTCATGTGTCTTGTGTTATGGTTGTGTGTCTTGTGTGATGGTCTTGTGTCTTGTGTTATGGTTGTGTGTCTTGTGTTATGGTTGTGTGTCTTGTGTTATGGTCATGTGTCTTGTGTTATGGTTGTGTCTTGTGTGATGGTCGTGTGTCTTGTGTTATGGTTGTGTGTCTTGTGTTATGGTCGTGTGTCTTGTGTTATGGTTGTGTGTCTTGTGTTATGGTCGTGTGTCTTGTGTTATGGTTGTGTGTCTTGTGTTATGGTCGTGTGTCTTGTGTTATGGTCGTGTGTCTTGTGTTATGGTCATGTGTCTTGTGTTATGGTCGTGTGTCTTGTGTTATGGTTGTGTGTCTTGTGTTATGGTCGTGTGTCTTGTGTTATGGTCATGTGTCTTGTGTTATGGTTGTGTGTCTTGTGTTATGGTCATGTGTCTTGTGTTATGGTTGTGTGTCTTGTGTGATGGTCGTGTGTCTTGTGTTATGGTTGTGTGTCTTGTGTGATGGTCGTGTGTCTTGTGTTATGGTTGTGTGTCTTGTGTTATGGTCGTGTGTCTTGTGTTATGGTTGTGTGTCTTGTGTTATGGTCGTGTGTCTTGTGTTATGGTCATGTGTCTTGTGTTATGGTCGTGTGTCTTGTGTTATGGTAGTGTGTCTTGTGTTATGGTCGTGTGTCTTGTGTTATGGTCGTGTGTCTTGTGTTATGGTCATGTGTCTTGTGTTATGGTCGTGTGTCTTATGTTATGGTTGTGTGTCTTGTGTGATGGTCGTGTGTCTTGTGTTATGGTTGTGTCTTGTGTTATGGTCGTGTGTCTTGTGTTACGGTCGTGTGTCTTGTGTTATGGTTGTGTGTCTTGTGTTATGGTTGTGTGTCGTGTGTTATGGTCGTGTGTCTTGTGTTATGGTCATGTGTCTTGTGTTATGGTCATGAGTCTTGTGCTACGGTCGTGTGTCTTGTGTTATGGTTGTGTGTCTTGTGTTATGGTTGTGTGTCTTGTGTTATGGTTGTGTGTCTTGTGTTATGGTCATGTGTCTTGTGTTACGGTCGTGTGTCTTGTGTTATGCTTGTGTGTCTTGTGTTATGGTTGTGTGTCTTGTGTTTTGGTTGTGTGTCTTGTGTTATGGTTGTGTGTCTTGTGTTATGGTCATGTGTCTTGTGTTATGGTTGTGTGTCTTGTGTGATGGTCGTGTGTCTTGTGTTATGGTTGTGTGTCTTGTGTTATGGTTGTGTGTCTTGTGTTATGGTCATGTGTCTTGTGTTATGGTTGTGTGTCTTGTGTGATGGTCGTGTGTCTTGTGTTATGGTTGTGTGTCTTGTGTTATGGTCGTGTGTCTTGTGTTATGGTTGTGTGTCTTGTGTTATGGTCGTGTGTCTTGTGTTATGGTTGTGTGTCTTGTGTTATGGTCGTGTGTCTTGTGTTATGGTCGTGTGTCTTTTGTTATGGTCATGTGTCTTGTGTTATGGTCGTGTGTCTTGTGTTATGGTTGTGTGTCTTGTGTTATGGTCGTGTGTCTTGTGTTATGGTTGTGTGTCTTGTGTTATGGTCGTGTGTCTTGTGTTATGGTCGTGTGTCTTGTGTTATGGTCATGTGTCTTGTGTTATGGTCGTGTGTCTTGTGTTATGGTTGTGTGTCTTGTGTTATGGTCGTGTGTCTTGTGTTATGGTTGTGTGTCTTGTGTTATGGTCATGTGTCTTGTGTTATGGTCGTGTGTCTTGTGTTATGGTCATGTGTCTTGTGTCATGGTCGTGTGTCTTGTGTTATGGTTGTGTGTCTTGTGTTATGGTTGTGTGCCTTGTGTTATGGTTGTGTATCTTGTGTTATGGTCATGTGTCTTGTGTTACGGTCATGTGTCTTGTGTTATGGTCGTGTGTCTTGTGTTATGATCGTGTGTCTTGTGTTATGGTCGTGTGTCTTGTGTTATGGCAGTGTGTCTTGTGTTATGGTTGTGTGTCTTGTGTTATGGTCGTGTGTCTTGTGTTATGGTCATGTGTCTTGTGTTATGGTCGTGTGTCTTGTGTTATGGTAGTGTGTCTTGTGTTATGGTCGTGTGTCTTGTGTTATGGTCGTGTGTCTTGTGTTATGGTCATGTGTCTTGTGTTATGGTCGTGTGTCTTGTGTTATGGTTGTGTGTCTTGTGTGATGGTCGTGTGTCTTGTGTTATGGTTGTGTCTTGTGTTATGGTCGTGTGTCTTGTGTTACGGTCGTGTGTCTTGTGTTATGGTTGTGTGTCTTGTGTTATGGTTGTGTGTCGTGTGTTATGGTCGTGTGTCTTGTGTTATGGTCATGTGTCTTGTGTTATGGTCATGTGTCTTGTGTTACGGTCGTGTGTCTTGTGTTATGGTTGTGTGTCTTGTGTTATGGTTGTGTGTCTTGTGTTATGGTTGTGTGTCTTGTGTTATGGTTGTGTGTCTTGTGTTATGGTTGTGTGTCTTGTGTTATGGTCATGTGTCTTGTGTTATGGTTGTGTGTCTTGTGTGATGGTCGTGTGTCTTGTGTTATGGTTGTGTGTCTTGTGTTATGGTTGTGTGTCTTGTGTTATGGTCATGTGTCTTGTGTTATGGTTGTGTGTCTTGTGTGATGGTCGTGTGTCTTGTGTTATGGTTGTGTGTCTTGTGTTATGGTCGTGTGTCTTGTGTTATGGTTGTGTGTCTTGTGTTATGGTCGTGTGTCTTGTGTTATGGTTGTGTGTCTTGTGTTATGGTCGTGTGTCTTGTGTTATGGTCGTGTGTCTTGTGTTATGGTTGTGTCTTGTGTTATGGTCGTGTGTCTTGTGTTATGGTTGTGTGTCTTGTGTTATGGTTGTGTGTCTTGCGTTATGGTTGTGTGTGTCTTGTGTTTTGGTTGTGTGTCTTGTGTCATGGTCGTGTGTCTTGTGTCATGGTTGTGTGTCTTGTGTTATGGTTATGTGTCTTGTGTTATGGTTGTGTGTCGTGTGTTACGGTTGTGTGTCTTGTGTTATGATGCTGAGTCTTGTGTTATGGTTGCGTGTCTTGTGTTATGGTTGTGTGTCTTGTGTTATGGTTGTGTGTCTTATGTTATGGTTGTGTGTCGTGTGTTATGGTCGTGTGTCTTGTCTTATGGTTGTGTGTCTTGTGTTATGGTTGTGTGTCGTGTGTGTTATGGTCGTGTGTCTTGTGTTATGGTCATGTGTCTTGTGTTATGGTCGTGTGTCTTGTCTTATGGTTGAGTGTCTTGTGTTATGGTTGTGTGTCGTGTGTGTTATGGTCGTGTGTCTTGTGTTATGGTCATGTGTCTTGTGTGATGGTCATGTGTCTTGTGTTATGTTCGTGTGTCTTGTGTTATGGTTGTGTGTCTTGTGTTATGGTTGTGTGTCGTGTGTTATGGTCGTGTGTCTTGTATTATGGTTGTGTGTCGTGTGTGTTATGGTCGTGTGTCTTGTGTTATGGTCATGTGTCTTGTGTGATGGTCATGTGTCTTGTGTTATGGTCATGTGTCTTGTGTGATGGTCATGTGTCTTGTGTTACGGTCGTGTGTCTTGTGTTATGGTTGTGTGTCTTGTGTTATGGTTGTGTGTCGTGTGTTATGGTCGTGTGTCTTGTGTTATGGTCATGTGTCTTGTGTTATGGTCATGTGTCTTGTGTTACGGTCGTGTGTCTTGTGTTATGGTTGTGTGTCTTGTGTTATGGTCGTGTGTCTTGTGTTATGGTCATGTGTCTTGTGTTATGGTAGTGTGTCTTGTGTTATGGTTGTGTGTCTTGTGTTATGGTTGTGTGTCTTGTGTTATGGTCATGTGTCTTGTGTTACGGTCGTGTGTCTTGTGTTATGGTTGTGTGTCTTGTGTTATGGTTGTGTGTCTTGTGTTATGGTTGTGTGTCTTGTGTTATGGTCATGTGTCTTGTGTTATGGTTGTGTGTCTTGTGTGATGGTCGTGTGTCTTGTGTTATGGTTGTGTGTCTTTTGTTATGGTTGTGTGTCTTGTGTTATGGTCATGTGTCTTGTGTTATGGTTGTGTGTCTTGTGTGATGGTCGTGTGTCTTGTGTTATGGTTGTGTGTCTTGTGTTATGGTCGTGTGTCTTGTGTTATGGTTGTGTGTCTTGTGTTATGGTCGTGTGTCTTGTGTTATGGTTGTGTGTCTTGTGTTATGGTCGTGTGTCTTGTGTTATGGTCGTGTGTCTTGTGTTATGGTCATGTGTCTTGTGTTATGGTCGTGTGTCTTGTGTTATGGTTGTGTGTCTTGTGTTATGGTCGTGTGTCTTGTGTTATGGTTGTGTGTCTTGTGTTATGGTAATGTGTCTAGTGTTATGGTTGTGTGTCTTGTGTTATGGTCATGTGTCTTGTGTTATGGTCGTGTGTCTTGTGTTATGGTTGTGTGTCTTTTGTTATGGTTGTGTGCCTTGTGTTATGGTTGTGTATCTTGTGTTATGGTCATGTGTCTTGTGTTACGGTCATGTGTCTTGTGTTATGGTCGTGTGTCTTGTGTTATGGTCGTGTGTCTTGTGTTATGATCGTGTGTCTTGTGTTATGGTCGTGTGTCTTGTGTTATGGCAGTGTGTCTTGTGTTATGGTTGTGTGTCTTGTGTTATGGTCGTGTGTCTTGTGTTATGGTCATGTGTCTTGTGTTATGGTCGTGTGTCTTGTGTTATGGTAGTGTGTCTTGTGTTATGGTCGTGTGTCTTGTGTTATGGTCGTGTGTCTTGTGTTATGGTCATGTGTCTTGTGTTATGGTCGTGTGTCTTGTGTTATGGTTGTGTGTCTTGTGTGATGGTCGTGTGTCTTGTGTTATGGTTGTGTCTTGTGTTATGGTCGTGTGTCTTGTGTTACGGTCGTGTGTCTTGTGTTATGGTTGTGTGTCTTGTGTTATGGTTGTGTGTCGTGTGTTATGGTCGTGTGTCTTGTGTTATGGTCATGTGTCTTGTGTTATGGTCATGTGTCTTGTGTTACGGTCGTGTGTCTTGTGTTATGGTTGTGTGTCTTGTGTTATGGTTGTGTGTCTTGTGTTATGGTTGTGTGTCTTGTGTTATGGTTGTGTGTCTTGTGTTACGGTCGTGTGTCTTGTGTTATGGTCATGTGTCTTGTGTTATGGTTGTGTGTCTTGTGTTACGGTCGTGTGTCTTGTGTTATGGTTGTGTGTCTTGTGTTATGGTTGTGTGTCTTGTGTTATGGTTGTGTGTCTTGTGTTATGGTTGTGTGTCTTGTGTTATGGTTGTGTGTCTTGTGTTATGGTCATGTGTCTTGTGTTATGGTTGTGTGTCTTGTGTGATGGTCTTGTGTCTTGTGTTATGGTTGTGTGTCTTGTGTTATGGTTGTGTGTCTTGTGTTATGGTCATGTGTCTTGTGTTATGGTTGTGTCTTGTGTGATGGTCGTGTGTCTTGTGTTATGGTTGTGTGTCTTGTGTTATGGTCGTGTGTCTTGTGTTATGGTTGTGTGTCTTGTGTTATGGTCGTGTGTCTTGTGTTATGGTTGTGTGTCTTGTGTTATGGTCGTGTGTCTTGTGTTATGGTCGTGTGTCTTGTGTTATGGTCATGTGTCTTGTGTTATGGTCGTGTGTCTTGTGTTATGGTTGTGTGTCTTGTGTTATGGTCGTGTGTCTTGTGTTATGGTCATGTGTCTTGTGTTATGGTTGTGTGTCTTGTGTTATGGTCATGTGTCTTGTGTTATGGTTGTGTGTCTTGTGTGATGGTCGTGTGTCTTGTGTTATGGTTGTGTGTCTTGTGTGATGGTCGTGTGTCTTGTGTTATGGTTGTGTGTCTTGTGTTATGGTCGTGTGTCTTGTGTTATGGTTGTGTGTCTTGTGTTATGGTCGTGTGTCTTGTGTTATGGTCATGTGTCTTGTGTTATGGTCGTGTGTCTTGTGTTATGGTAGTGTGTCTTGTGTTATGGTCGTGTGTCTTGTGTTATGGTCGTGTGTCTTGTGTTATGGTCATGTGTCTTGTGTTATGGTCGTGTGTCTTATGTTATGGTTGTGTGTCTTGTGTGATGGTCGTGTGTCTTGTGTTATGGTTGTGTCTTGTGTTATGGTCGTGTGTCTTGTGTTACGGTCGTGTGTCTTGTGTTATGGTTGTGTGTCTTGTGTTATGGTTGTGTGTCGTGTGTTATGGTCGTGTGTCTTGTGTTATGGTCATGTGTCTTGTGTTATGGTCATGAGTCTTGTGCTACGGTCGTGTGTCTTGTGTTATGGTTGTGTGTCTTGTGTTATGGTTGTGTGTCTTGTGTTATGGTTGTGTGTCTTGTGTTATGGTCATGTGTCTTGTGTTACGGTCGTGTGTCTTGTGTTATGCTTGTGTGTCTTGTGTTATGGTTGTGTGTCTTGTGTTTTGGTTGTGTGTCTTGTGTTATGGTTGTGTGTCTTGTGTTATGGTCATGTGTCTTGTGTTATGGTTGTGTGTCTTGTGTGATGGTCGTGTGTCTTGTGTTATGGTTGTGTGTCTTGTGTTATGGTTGTGTGTCTTGTGTTATGGTCATGTGTCTTGTGTTATGGTTGTGTGTCTTGTGTGATGGTCGTGTGTCTTGTGTTATGGTTGTGTGTCTTGTGTTATGGTCGTGTGTCTTGTGTTATGGTTGTGTGTCTTGTGTTATGGTCGTGTGTCTTGTGTTATGGTTGTGTGTCTTGTGTTATGGTCGTGTGTCTTGTGTTATGGTCGTGTGTCTTTTGTTATGGTCATGTGTCTTGTGTTATGGTCGTGTGTCTTGTGTTATGGTTGTGTGTCTTGTGTTATGGTCGTGTGTCTTGTGTTATGGTTGTGTGTCTTGTGTTATGGTCATGTGTCTTGTGTTATGGTCGTGTGTCTTGTGTTATGGTCATGTGTCTTGTGTTATGGTCGTGTGTCTTGTGTTATGGTTGTGTGTCTTGTGTTATGGTTGTGTGCCTTGTGTTATGGTTGTGTATCTTGTGTTATGGTCATGTGTCTTGTGTTACGGTCATTTGTCTTGTGTTATGGTCGTGTGTCTTGTGTTATGATCGTGTGTCTTGTGTTATGGTCGTGTGTCTTGTGTTATGGCAGTGTGTCTTGTGTTATGGTCGTGTGTCTTGTGTTATGGTAGTGTGTCTTGTGTTATGGTCGTGTGTCTTGTGTTATGGTCGTGTGTCTTGTGTTATGGTCGTGTGTCTTGTGTTATGGTCGTGTGTCTTGTTTTATGGTCGTGTGTCTTGTTTTATGGTCGTGTGTAGTGGTCGTGATTACCACATATTTCTCAGTATGTTTCTCTGTACTTGACTGAAGGAGCCACTAACTGGCGAAACGTTTCCACAAGATTCTGAAGTGTTGCACAAGTGTCTCATTCTTTACTCTGGTGTTTTTACCAATAGACCCCTGGCTGTCTTCAAGAAGGGGCACTGGACAGGCACCTGAAGTCAGTACCTGACCATCCGGGCTGTGGTTCGTACGTCAGCTTGCGTGCGGCCAGCAGTTACGGCTTGGTTGATCAGACCTTGATGCTCCATGAGGCCTGGTCTCAGTCCGGGCAGCGGGGTCGTTGACCCCCAAAACCCTCTCCAGGTAAACTCCAGGTTGCAATCATTTCTTTCTTATCATCTGCGCTACACCCGCGTACACTCAAACATCCCAGTTTTATAAAGTTTTTCTTTTTCTTGCTTTTTAGTAATTTATGCAGGAGAAGGGGTTACTAGCCCATTGTTTCAGGCATTTTAGTCGCCTCTGACACGCATGACTTACGAGGAAGAATTCTGTTCCACTTCCCCATGGAGATAAGTAGAGATAAACACGAAGAAGATCTATGAAGAAAATAGAAGGAAACCCAGAAGGGGTTAGAATATAAATGCTTGTACATGCATGTTTAGTGTGACCTAAGAGTAAGTAGAAGTAGCAAGACATACCTGAAATCTTGTGTGTTTGTGAGACAGATTAAGACACCAGCAATATAACCATCATGCAAAACAATTACAGGCTTACACTAAACATCGATCTTAAAATAAATTTCGATGCAGCAGTAGAATATAAATGATCACAGAGATATTACCTTTCGCCAAACATTTGTCTTCTCCAAACGGTCCATGAAATCTTCCATTTTGTCTTTGTAATCATCATCTGTCAAAAAGCACTCCAGTCGCATCACAATGACCACCAGTCCACCTGGAGCAGAAAAGTTATTAGTAATGACAGAAATTATACTGCTCTAGAAGAAGTGAATATGTTGAGTTATAAAGTGCAAAACTGCTTGCTGCAGAATGAAAGCAGAGAGGGAAGATATACTGAGAACTGATGAACACAAACTAGTAAACATCAAATTGGGCAGAGAATGGCAATTATGGTAATGAATTATGATCTTTTTTATTTTATTTCATTAACACATCGGCTGTCTCCCACCAAGACAGGGTGGCCTGAAAAAGAAAAAAACTTTCATCATTCACTCCACCACTGTTTTTTTTCCAGAGGTGTGCTTACACTACAGTTATAAAATTGCAACATTAACACCCCTCCTTCAGAGTGTAGACACTGTACTTTCCATATCCAGGATTCAAGACCGGTCTGCCGGTTTCCCTGAATCCCTTCATAAATGTTACCTTACTCACACTCCAACAGCACGTCAAGTCCTAAAAGCCATTCGTCTCCAGTCACTCTTATCTAACACACTCACTCATTCTTGATGGAAGTCCAAGCCCTTCGCACACAAAACCTCCTTTACCCACTCCCTCCAACCTTTCCTAGGCCGACCCCTACCCTGCCTTCCCAGATTTATACACTAAGTCATTCTATTTTGTTCCACTCTCTCTACATGTCTGAACCACATCAACAACCCCACCTCAGTACCCTAGATAATAGTGTTGGTAATCCTGCACCTCCTCCTAATTTCCAAACTATGAATTCTCTGCATTATATTCACACAACACATTGAACTCAGACATGACATCTCCACTGCCTCCATCCTTCTTGTTGCAACATTCACCACCAATGTTTCACACTCATATAAGATTGTTGGTATAACTATATTCTCATATATTCCTCTCTTTGCTTCCATGGATAAAGTTCTTTGTCTTCACAGATTCCTACGTGCACCACTCACCTTTTTCCATCATCAGTTCTATGATTCACCTCATCTTTCATGGACCCATCTGCTGACACGTCCACTCCTTAATATCTAAGTGCATTCTCCTCCTCCATCACCTTACTCTTGCCTATATTCACTTTGAATTTTCTTCTTTTACATACCCAACGAAACTCATCCACCAACCTCTGCAACTTCTCATCAGAATCTCCCAAAAGCACAGTGGTGTCATCAGCAAAGACCAACTGTGACAACTCCTACTTTGTGTTAGATTCTTTTCTTTTAACCTCACACCTCTTGCCAACACCCGAGCATTCACTTTCATCTATAAATATATTAAACAATCATGGTAACAACACACATTCTTTTCTAAGGACTACTTTTGCTGGGAAATAATCTCCCTCTCTCCTACATACTCTACCCTGAGCCTCACTATCCTCGTAAAAACTCTTCACTGCATTCAGTAACCTACCTCCTATTCCATATATATGCAACATCTGCCACATTGCCCCCTTATCCACCCTGTCATACACCTTTTCCAAATCCATAAATGCCATTAAAACCACTTTACCCTTATCTAAATACTGTTCACCTATGTGTTTCTCTGTAAACACTTGGTTTTAACACCTCCTACCTTTCTTAAAGCCTCCTTGTTCATCTGCTCTCCTACTCTCCATCTTATTCTCAATTCTTGAAATTAAGATGAAAAATATTTAGTTATTCAGGAAAAGTTTGTGGTTACAGGAAAGTGGGTGTGGGAGGGAAGAAGAGTGATTGGTGGAATGATGAGGTAAAGAGAGTAATAAGAGAGAAAAAGTTAACGTATGAGAGATTTTTGCAATGTAGAAGTGATACAAGGAAGAAGGAATATAAGGAGAGAAAAAGAAAGGTGGAGAGAGTGGTGAAGGAATGCAAAAAGAGAAAGTGGGTCAGATGTCATCAACAAATTTTGTTGAAAATTAAAAAAAGTTTTTGAGCGAGAATAATAAGTTGAGAAAGGCTATGGAATAAATAGATTTGACAGTTAAAAACAGGAGAGTTGTTAGATGGAGAGTTAGAGGTGTCAGAAAAATGGAGGGAATATTTTGAGGAACTGTTAAATGTTGACGAGGATAGTTAAGCTGCAATTTTGTGTATTGGGCAGGGAGGAATGAGATCTTGTAGGAGTGAGGAAGAGCCAATTGTGAGAGTGGGGGAAGTGCAGTGGGTAGAATGAAAGGAGGTGAAACAGCTGGGGTTGATAGGATAAAGGTAGAAATGTTAAAAACAGGTGGGGGATGTAGTTTTGGAATGTTGAGTACTGCTATTAATAAGTGCATTGAAAAGGGTAAGGCTTCCAAAAACTGCCGGAGAGCATGTATAGTTCCTTCGCATAAAGACAAAACGAACAAAAGAGAGTGTAAAAATTATAGGGGAATAAGCCTGTTGAGTATACTTGATAAAGTCTACTGTAGAGTTATTATTGAAAGAATTAAGAGTAAGACAGAGAATAGGTTAGTAGATGAACAAAGTGGTTTTTAGATAGGGCAGGAGACGTGTAGACCAGGTGTTTACAGTGAAACATATAGGTGAACAGTATTTAGATAATGGTATAAAGGTTTTTGTGGCATATATGAATTTGGAAAAGGCATATGATAGGGTAGATAGGGGGACAATGTAGCAGACGTTGCAAATGTATGGAAAAAAGATGGTTAATGAAAGCAGTGAAGAGTTTTTATGACGATAGTGAGGCTCAGGTTAGAGTATGTAGGATAGAGGAAGATTATTTCCAAGTAAAAGTGTGAGGTTATAATGGTTGTTCAAAATATTTGTAGATGGTTTTGTAAGAGAAGTGAAAACTCAGGTGTTGGCAAAAGGTGTGGGGTTAAAAGACAAAGAATCTAACACAAAGTGGGAGTTGTCACAGTTGCTCTTTGCTGATGACTCTGTGCTTTTGGGAGATTCTGAAGAGAAGTTACAGAGGTTGGTTGATTAGTTTGGTAGGGTATGTAAAAGAAAGAAATTAAAAGTGAATATAAGAAAGAGTAAGGTGATGAGAATAACAAAATGTTTAAGTAACGAAAGACTGAATATCAGATTGGAGGGGGAGAGTATGGAGGAGGGGAATGTATTCAAATATTTGGAAATGGACTTGTCAGAAGAAAGGGCTATGAAAGACGAGGTGAATCATAGAATTGATGAAGGGGAAAAAGGTGAGTGGTGCACTGAGGAGTCTGTAGAGACAAAGAACTTTATCCATGGAATTAAAGAGGGGAATGTATGAGAGCATAGTTATACCATATGGGCGCCCCATTGCCCGGTGACTAAAACTCTTGGTTCGCATGGGAAGGGTCCAGGTTCAATCCCTGGCAAGCGTAGAAATATTGCATATGTTTCTTTACACCAATTGTCCATGTTCTCCATCAGTAAAATGTGTACCTGGGTGTTACTCGACCTAATTTGCCCAAAATGTTCTGTCTTAGAAGCGGCTTTCTGTACAGTAGTATGTTATCGATGTCAACTAGTCTTGTGTATCTTGTACATGCACTTGTAGAAATAAAGATATTATTATTATTATGATTAGTGAATGTTGTAACAAGGAGAAGGCTGGAGGCAGTGGAGATGTCGTGTCGAAAGGCAATGTGTGGTGTGAATATAATGCAGAGAATCCGTAATTTGGAAATTGGGAGAGGTGTAGGGTTACTAAAAGTATTATCCAGAGTGCTGAGAAGGGGAATGTTGAGGTGATTCGGACATTTCGAGAGGATGAGCCACAATAGAATGACTTGGACAGCATATATGTCTATAGTGGAAGGAAGGCGGGGTAGGGGTCTGCCTAGGAATGGTTGAAGGGAGAGGGTAAAGGAGATTTCGTGTGCGAGGGGATTCGACTTACAGTAAACATGCGTGAATATGTTAGATAGGAGTGAGTGGAGGCAAATGGATTTTAGGATTTGGCATGCTGCTAGAGTGTGAGAAAGATAATGTTTATGAACGGATTTAGGGAAACTGGCAGGCCAGACTTGAATCCTGGAGGTGAGTAGTACAGTGCCAGCACTCTGAAGGAGGGGTGTTAATATAGCAGTTTTGTAACTGTTGTGTAAGCAATTGCGCCTCAGGCAAAATAGTCATGAAGTGGATGATGAAAGTTTTGTCTTTTTTGGGAACCCTGCCTTGTTGGGAAACGGCCTACTTGTTAAGAAAATTCATATATATATATATATATATATATATATATATATATATATATATATATATATATATATATATATATATATATATATATATATATATAGCAATAAGATTACAGTAAGCAGGTGATATCACAATATGCTAAACAACCACTATAAAAAAAATAACAAAATTCCCAGCGATTTTTGGACTTCTCACATTATCAAGGAACTATAAAAAAAACACAAAATCAACAGGAAGACATATAAAGGGGCAAGACAACACCTAACAATCATGTCAACAACAAAACTACACCTCACAGTCATGTGACAACACCCAACTCTGTGAAACACACCTGATTCTCTACCAAAGCATTAAGATTTTTCACTTGTCTAATGTATCATTAAATTTTTCCCAAATTTTATTAATTATAAATTAATCCAATTTATATAAATCACAAGAAACATTCATATTATTTTCAAAACTGCTTTTTAACAAACATGAATATTATATTCCTGTCAACCATGGACTTACTTGATACAACTTTCTCAATATATTGAAAATCAATTGGATGGTTAAAATCTCTCACACGAATAAATAGAACATTAGAATCTTGTCCAGTTCTAATGCTATATTTATGTTATTTTAATTTTAGTTCGAGACTTTTTCCAGTTTTACCGTAATAAACTCTATCGCAAATTTTACAAGGAATCTTATAGACACATCCATGAGCATTTTGGGTGGAATTTTTTTTATAAAGATTTTTTATTGTATCAAGATTTTTAAATACAATTTTGATATTAAAAGTCTTAAGAAGAGAAGGCATATCAATCAAGTTTTCTTGGTAAGGGAGAACCAGTGGCGTGCAGAGGGGGAGCCAAAGAGACGGTGGCCATGGGCATCCAAATGGGGGTGGGCATCCAATTAGAGAGGGAAATAAGATAGTGATTTTGAAATTTCAGCGGTGATAAATCGTTTTTTGGAGGCAGTGGTTAGCCCTTTATTCTTTTAACATGATGTACCCTGAGTGACAGTCGTGGGAAAGAAGTGAATAGTTAAACAGTCAAGGTTAATGTTTTAGTAGCTGACCTATATTCAGCTGACCAGTGTACAGTGAGAGAATCATAGCAGAAAACGCCAAATATATCTATAAACTCAAGGAAAGTCAGGTTGTAGGTGGCGTTACTCCCCTCAGTGTTTTAAAAATGTCTGAGTCAGCAGAACAGGTCAGGAGACAACAACACCACACAACCCCCGATAAATGGAATGGAGGGGGATTTGGAAGGATAAAACCATTGATTAAACCTTTCTGGTCTATCAGAATGGAAAGGAGTTAGAAGTTAATAGGTGAAGCCGGACTGTGAAGTGAGATGGGAAGGGGAGTGTGTAATAAGGGGTTAACTGAAAGGGGTTTGTGAAGTTAAGGGGAAAGTGAACAGTGAAGAGGGTTTTGAAGAGGAAATTTTACTAGTAATTCAGTGGTGATTGCTAAAGCAGATACTAAGTCTCCTAGGGACTGGAAAAGAGAAATAAATATTATTGTATATGAGTAAAAGAGCGAAGAGTGAAAATGGCAGGCATTAGGGGGGTACAGGCTGCCATAATTATATTTATCTTTCTTCTTCAATTCCATGAAGAAAAAAATCAGTCGTGGGGGCTGGAAAAGGTGAATGGAGTAACAGCGCCCTGGACAGTAAAAGCCTAACAGTTGCCATCCTACCAGAAAAGTAAGTGTTACTATCGCCGCAAGGTATGGCAACACCGCATACCCAAACAAAAACAGTGGCACACAGCTCTTATTGTAGCGCTCTTAAGTGGTGATATCCAAATTAATCCAGGACCTCAAACTATTGTGCAGAGGCAAAACAGACAGATAAATGACGGCGATAATGACGGTCTAGTAGCTAGGAATGATAACCTTAACTCCATATGTAATGCATACATAGGTCAATGTGAGACAATACAGCCATTATTATCTCAAACACTACCAAACAGATGCATACACTGTACTAAAGTACGCATGAAAAACAGAAAAGACACCTTATGTAAAATGTGTATGGGGTGGGTGCATGATGGATTACCTGGAGTTTACCTGGAGAGAGTTCCGGGGGTCAACGCCCCCGCGGCCTGGTCTGTGACCAGGCCTCCTGGTGGATCAGAGCCTGATCAACCAGGCTGTTGCTGCTGGCTGCACGCAAACCAACGTACGAGCCACAGCCCGGCTGGTCAGGAACCGACTTTAGGTGCTTGTCCAGTGCCAGCTTGAAGACTGCCAGGGGTCTGTTGGTAATCCCCCTTATGTATGCTGGGAGGCAGTTGAACAGTCTCGGGCCCCTGACACTTATTGTATGGTCTCTTAACGTGCTAGTGACACCCCTGCTTTTCATTGGGGGGATGTTGCATCGTCTGCCAAGTCTTTTGCTTTCGTAGTGAGTGATTTTCGTGTGCAAGTTCGGTACTAGTCCCTCTAGGATTTTCCAGGTGTATATAATCATGTATCTCTCCCGCCTGCGTTCCAGGGAATACAGGTTCAGGAACCTCAAGCGCTCCCAGTAATTGAGGTGTTTTATCTCTGTTATCCGCGCCGTGAAGGTTCTCTGTACATTTTCTAGGTCAGCAATTTCACCTGCCTTGAAAGGTGCTGTTAGTGTGCAGCAATATTCCAGCCTAGATAGAACAAGTGACCTGAAGAGTGTCATCATGGGCTTGGCCTCCCTAGTTTTGAAGGTTCTCATTATCCATCCTGTCATTTTTCTAGCAGATGCGATTGATACAATGTTATGGTCCTTGAAGGTGAGATCCTCGGACATGATCACTCCCAGGTCTTTGACGTTGGTGTTTCGCTCTATTTTGTGGCCAGAATTTGTTTTGTACTCTGACGAAGATTTAATTTCCTCGTGTTTACCATATCTGAGTAATTGAAATTTCTCATCGTTGAACTTCATATTGTTTTCTGCAGCCCACTGAAAGATTCGGTTGATGTCCGCCTGGAGCCTTGCAGTGTCTGCAATGGAAGACACTGTCATGCAGATTCGGGTGTCATCTGCAAAGGAAGACACGGTGCTGTGGCTGACATCCTTGTCTATGTCGGATATGAGGATGAGGAACAAGATGGGAGCGAGTACTGTGCCTTGTGGAACAGAGCTTTTCACCGTAGCTGCCTCGGACTTTACTCTGTTGACGACTACTCTCTGTGTTCTGTTAGTGAGGAAATTATAGATCTATCGACCGACTTTTCCTGTTATTCCTTTAGCACGCATTTTGTGCGCTATTACGCCATGGTCACACTTGTCGAAGGCTTTTGCAAAGTCTGTATATATTACATCTGCATTCTTTTTATCTTCTAGTGCATTTAGGACCTTGTCGTAGTGATCCAATAGTTGAGACAGACAGGAGCGACCTGTTCTAAACCCATGTTGCCCTGGGTTGTGTAACTGATGGGTTTCTAGATGGGTGGTGATCTTGCTTCTTAGGACCCTTTCAAAGATTTCTATGATATGGGATGTTAGTGCTATCGGTCTGTAGTTCTTTGCTGTTGCTTTACTGCCCCCTTTGTGGAGTGGGGCTATGTCTGTTGTTTTTAGTAACTGTGGGACGAGCCCCGTGTCCATGCTCCCTCTCCATAGGATGGAAAAGGCTCGTGATAGGGGCTTCTTGCAGTTCTTGATGAACACGGAGTTCCATGAGTCTGGCCCTGGGGCAGAGTGCATGGGCATGTCATTTATCGCTTGTTCGAAGCCATTTGGCGTCAGGATAACATCGGATAGGCTTGTGTTAACCAAATTTTGTGGCTCTCTCATAAAAAATTAATTTTGATCTTCGACTCTCAGTCTGGTTAGCGGCTTGCTAAAAACTGAGTCATATTGGGACTTGAGTAGCTCACTCATTTCCTTGCTGTCATCTGTGTAGGACCCATCTTGTTTAAGTAGGGGACCAATACTGGATGTTGTTCTCGACTTTGATTTGGCATAGGAGAAGAAATACTTTGGGTTTCTTTCGGTTTCATTTATGGCTTTTAGTTCTTCCCGCGATTCCTGACTCCTATAAGATTCCTTTAGCTTGAGTTCGATGCTTGCTATTTCTCTGACCAGTGTCTCCCTACGCATTTCAGATATATTGACCTCTTTTAGCCTCTCTGTTATTCTTTTCCGTCGCCTGTAAATGAGCGCCTGTCTCTTTCTATTTTACATCTACTCCTCCTTTTTCTTAGAGGAATAAGCCTTGTGCATACATCGAGTGCCACCAAGTTAATCTGTTCTAGGCATAAGTTGGGGTCTGTGTTGCTTAGTATATCTTCCCAGCTTATATCGGTTAGGACTTGGTTTACTTGGTCCCACTTTATGTTTTTGTTATTGAAGTTGAATTTGGTGAATGCTCCCTCGTGACTAGTCTCATTATGTCGGTCTGGGGCTCCACGCATACATGACTGAACCTCAATTATGTTGTGATCTGAGTATATTGTTTTTGATATGGTGACATTTCTTATCAGATCATCATTGTTAGTGAAGATGAGGTCTAGTGTATTCTCCAGTCTAGTAGGCTCTATTATTTGCTGGTTTAAATTGAATTTTGTGCAGAGATTTAAAAGCTCGTGTGAGTGTGAGTTTTCATCAGAGCTGCCTCCTGGTGTTGTTACTGCAACAATATTATTTGCTATATTCCTCCATTAAGTTGAAATCCCCCAGGAGCAAGATATTGGGTGCAGGAGCTGGAAGATTTTCCAGACAGTGGTCAATTTTTAACAGCTGTTCCTGGAATTGCTGGGATGTTGCATCCGGAGGCTTGTAGACTACCACAATGACTAAGTTTTGGTTCTCGACCTTTACTGCTAAAACTTCCACTACATCATTTGAGGCATTTAGCAGTTCTGTGCAAACAAGTGACTCTGCAATGTACAGGCCAACCCCCCCCCCCTCTTTTGCCTGTTCACTCTGTCACATCTGTATAGGTTGTAACCTGGGATCCATATTTCGTTGTCCAAGTGATCCTTTATGTGGGTCTCAGTGAAAGCCGCGAACATTGCCTTTGCCTCTGCAAGCAGTCCACGGATGAAAGGTATTTTGTTGTTTGTTGCTAGCTTTAGACCCTGTATATTTGCAAAGAAGAATGTCATCGGACTGGTGGTATTGTTGGTACTGGGGGGGGGGATTTTTTTTCCGGCATTAGTATATTTATCTGTTGGTTTGGAATGGAGGCCATCGACTGTGGTTCCACTCCAGGAATGACTGGATTTGGTGTATGATTTCTGCCATTTCCTGCCAGTTTTTTTTCCTTCCTGGCACTAAAAAACCTCTCCCTCTTGAGTGGCTGTGGCTACCCAGGTTTTCCCATGGCCTGGATGTTTTGTATCTTTTTGTTCCCTTTAGATGGTGTGCCTGGCAATTTAAGTTATAGCACAGTCTTTCCTGTACTGAAGAGGTACACATTTCAGGGTGAAAAAGCTTACAGGAAGGGAGTTTGCATTTTCCTGTTGTCATATGGGCATGACATTTTCTAGGGTGGTCATAGTTGCACGTCCCGTCTGTTTTTCCAGATTTCCCATGTCTGCAGATACCAAGTGCATAGTATGTGCACAGGCTTGGTTTCCGTTTGCCTTGGGTTTCTCTGACTGTATTCCCTGTTGGTGTATGTTTCCCTGTCTTATTCCTATCCTCCCTAGCACCAACAATTGAGCTCCCACCAGTTGTTTTTGGTAATATATTCTCACTATAGCTAGTGGAGTCCTCTTGTTTGCTATTTCCTGTGGTATTTCTAGTTTGCAATATTGGTTTTATCTTATCTTTGACTACACTTGTTTCCCCACTACGGTTCCTGTCCCCTATGAGGTCATTTATATGTATTCCTTCTTGCGTATAATTCCCGACTACCTGGACAAAATCTCCAGCTTCACCATTACTGTCTCCCAGGACAGCACCTCCAGCTTCACCATTACTGTCTCCCAGGACAGCACCTCCAGCTTCACCATTACTGTCTCCCAGGACAGCACCTCCAGCTTCACCATTACTGTCTCCCAGGACAGCACCTCCGGCTTCACCATTACTGTCTCCCAGGACAGCACTCTCAGCCCCACATTTACTGACTACCAGGACATCACCTCCAGCCTTACAGTTTCTGGCTACATGGCCAGTATCAAGGGCAGTACCATTCAGCCCAGACTTTTTATGTTCCCATCTGTTGTAGAAAGCTTCCAGGTTGTCTATGAAAGCAGCTTTGATGTTATCCTCTTTTAATACCCTTGTGATTTTAGTCCACAGATTTTCCTCATTTGGGCATACCCAAAAACACTTCTGTTTTAATACTGCTTGTAGCTAGTTCTTGGATACAATTATAGCAACGGTGCCAGAATTCATTTTGTTTGTAACAAATGCACTTTGGCACAGTTACCCTTTAGCAGTGATAACATTGATTTACCTAATTTTAATACAAATGACCCATTGCCATATATTGATGATTATAATTGTTTTATGAAAATAGGCCTTCACTTTATTCATGTCAACGCAAAATCACTTCTTCCTAAATTGGCAGAGATTAGGATTTTAGCAAACAGAACTAGGGCAGCAGTTATATCCATCTCTGAATCCTGGTTGGATGATACGGTGACTGACGACGAGGTCAAAATATAAGGTTACAATATAAAATGCTTAGATAGGAACAGAAAGGGTGGTACACAAATAACCCGCACATAAAAGACAGAAGCTTACGACGACGTTTCGGTCCGACTTGGACCATTGACAAAGTCACACTAACAGAGGAGGAGCAGGACGGCTATATATAGGCAGGAAGAGGTGGAGGTAGTAGTAGTGGTAGTAGTAGTAGTAGTAGTACAAGAATTGTATATAATACCGACAGGATGAAATGACACATGCACAACACCCGGGCATCCCCACCGTAGACGTTTCGCCATCCAGCCAGCCACTGGATGGCGAAACGTCCACAACAAAGACAACCAGACGCCGCACATGTGTCTAATTTCATCAGTAGATGTAGTAGAAGAAGAAGAGGTAGTAGTAGTGGTAGTGGTAGAAGTGGGAAATAAGGAAGACGAGCCAGTCAAATACAAAGGAAGGAGAGCACTGCAAGAGAGCTAGAAACCCACAGAGGGAGAGCAAGCGCACCGAGGTGCGTGAAAGGGGAAGTGGTGAAATAAAATAAAGAAGGAACAGAAACACGAGACAGGAGAGAGAAAGACAACCCAGAGGAGAAAAGGAGAGAGGAAAGGGGAAGAGGAAGAAGAGAAAGAAGAAGAAGAAAAAATGAGGATTCAGGTTAAGTCACGGGTGTTCTGAAGTTTGGAGCATTTTACAATGTAGTGGGAGAGGAAGGCATCTACAGAGACGAAGCCAGGGCTAAGGTTCATACAAGGAAAGTTGTGTATAAGAGAGGATTCAACTAAACGGCGACTGTTCGAGTTGGAAGTAGGGAAGACAGTTGAATCCTCTCTTATACACAACTTTCCTTGTATGAACCTTAGCCCTGGCTTCGTCTCTGTAGATGCCTTCCTCTCCCACTACATTGTAAAATGCTCCAAACTTCAGAACACCCGTGACTTAACCTGAATCCTCATTTTTTCTTCTTCTTCTTTTTCTTCTTCCTCTTCCCCTTTCCTCTCTCCTTTTCTCCTCTGGGTTGTCTTTCTCTCTCCTGTCTCGTGTTTCTGTTCCTTCTTTATTTTATTTCACCACTTCCCCTTTCACGCACCTCGGTGCGCTTGCTCTCCCTCTGTGGGTTTCTAGCTCTCTTGCAGTGCTCTCCTTCCTTTGTATTTGACTGGCTCGTCTTCCTTATTTCCCACTTCTACCACTACCACTACTACTACCTCTTCTTCTTCTACTACATCTACTGATGAAATTAGACACATGTGCGGCGTCTGGTTGTCTTTGTTGTGGACGTTTCGCCATCCAGTGGCTGGCTGGGGATGCCCGGGTGTTGTGCATGTGTCATTTCATCCTGTCGGTATTATATACAATTCTTGTACTACTACTACTACTACTACTACTACCACTACTACTACCTCCACCTCTTCCTGCCTATATATAGCCGTCCTGCTCCTCCTCTGTTAGTGTGACTTTGTCAATGGTCCAAGTCGGACCGAAACGTCGTCGTAAGCTTCTGTCTTTTATGTGCGGGTTATTTGTGTATCGTTCCAGTCACGGTATTGTGCCTTTTTGTTATTTAGAAAGGGTGGTGGAGTATGTGCCTACATTAGAAATGACTTAGCTTACAACCGAAGACCTGATTTAAATAACAATAAACTGGAGATTCTATGGTTTAAAGTGCTGCTTCCCAAGACCAAACCCATCTTAGTAGGAACTAGTTACCGCCCTCCTACCCAGGACCAGTTCTTAGAAGACTTTTCCAGAGTGTTGTCCGGACTTGAAAACAATTGCGAGACAATAATACTGGGAGACTTCAATATCTGTTTTCAGCAGCAAAATAACGGGCTATGCAAAAGGTATAAGCAAATTCTAGGTTTAAATAGTTACACTCAACTAATTAATACACCAACCCGGATCACACAGTTCTCAGCCACCCTAATTGACCACATACTTTGTAACCGCTCTGAGAACATTAGTCAGGCGTCATTACCACAGGTCTTAGTGATCATTTCATCATTTACTGCACCAGGAAAATTACTAGGGATAGGATAGGCCTACACAGGACAATAAAAATGAGGTCAACTAGAAACTACAGAAAAGAAACACTGGTAAATAGGCTACAAAATTGTGACTGGACAGAGATAACAAGTTGCACGGACGTAAACGATGCCTGGGAAAAATTCAAAACAATGTTCACTACCATCCTTGATAATATTGCACCAGTTAAAGAGGTTAGGATTAAACGAAGAACTGAACCCTGGATGACTACTGAGATATTAGATAATATGAAATTCAGAGACCAGCTGCTAAAAAGATTTAAAGCAAACAGACAGGATATTGCAGCACTAAATGAATTACAAAGGGTGAGGAACAGAGTACAGAGACTTATAAAAGGAGCAAAGGCAAAGCACTATTGCTCAAAAATTGAAGAGTATAAGCATAACCCCAGAAAGCTCTGGCAACAACTAAAACATGTAAAGTAAAAGGACACAAGTGCAACTAATGTGACATTTTATTGTGGCAACGTTTCGCTCTCCAGGAGCTTTATCAAGCCATTACAGACAATACATGGACACAGAGGGTATATATAGGCTCAGAGTGAGGTGCAATACTAGAGGTAGTAGTAGTAGTGGTAGTGACAAAAGTTGTAGTAGTAGTAGTAATACAATATGGTAGAGCAATTAATTCGTACATGAGTAAAAGGATATAAACGCTATTACTTGGGTAACATAAAAATAGGTTGGACAAATAAAGACTGGATAGAGGCAGCCTGTTTCAGTGTTCATTCTCTGTAATGTGCTTTGTGTAGTATAACAGGAGAGGCTATGTGATGGCAGGGTTTACAGTTTTCAGGAGGATTCTTGCTAAGACTGTGTCCATGTATTCTTTGTAATGGCTTGATAAAGCTCCTGGGGAGCGAAACGTTGCCACAATTAAATGTCACATTAGTTGCACTTGTGTCCTTTTACTTTACATATTGTCGGTAATTCTACCAACTTTATTACAACTAAAACAGTTGGGGTATAGCCATAATACAGTAGATAGGTCTAACATAATACTCACTATCGATAATGAGGTATGCCACGAAACATCTAAGGTGGCAAATTGCTTTAATTCCTACTACATATCTGTCGCATAAACACTAGTAAGTAAACTACCAGCTGCATCAAATACCTTTAACACAGACTCTGATAAGTTTCAAACATACTATACCAATAAAGGGGTAACCCCAAACAGTTGTCAACTAGTAAGTGTATCTCATGACTTTATTCAAAAAGAACTAAGCAGGTTAAACCCAACTAAGAGCACAGGCCCTGATAACATCCCGTCTAAGTTCCTAAAAGATGGTGCTTCTGAACTGTCAATCCCTATTGCTCACATAATAAATCTGTCAATCACCACTAATACCGTACCGGAGGGGTTCAAGGAGGCAAGAGTTGCTCCTATCTTCAAGAAAAATAATAGGTCTGATGTCAGCAACTATAGGCCTGTTAGTATACTCAGTATAATATCTAAAATTCTAGAGAGGGCGGTGTATTCTCAAGTAGTTAAGTACCTTAATGACAACAACATTCTCCATAGCTATCAGTCGGGCTTTAGAAGATCCTACTCAACCGACACCTCCCTAATTAATCTGATGGATTACCTGAGAACTGAAATGTCAAAGGGGAACCTCATAGGTATGGTAACCTTAGACCTGCGAAAGGCCTTCGATACTGTCAACCACAATATATTATGCAAGAAACTTCAAGCTATCGGTATAGGTTCTGTAGACTGGTTTAAGTCCTACCTTAGCAACAGGAGACAAATAGTCAAAATCAACAAAACGGAATCAGAACCCCTGCCGATAACATGTGGAGTTCCCCAAGGTAGTATTCTGGGTCCCTTATTATTCTTATGTTATGTCAATGACATGCCTATCAGTGTCAAGTGCAAACTCCTACTGTATGCAGATGACAGTGCTCTGTTAGTGTTAGGTAAAGACCCACAAGATATAGCTATTGTTTTAACTCTGGAACTGGAGTCCTGCAGCAAATGGTTAGTAGACAACAAACTATCATTACACCTCGGGAAAACTGAAGCCATTCTCTTTGGCACGAAACATAATCTGAGAAGGGTAAATAATTTTAATGTCCAGTGTAATGGGGAGCCCATCACTTTGGTTTCATCAGTAAAATATTTGGGAATCCCCTTTGACCCATGCATGTCAGGAGAATTGATAGGGAACAGTGCAGTAAAGAAAGCGAATGCCAGACTGAAGTTCCTGTATAGACAAGCACAGTGTCTACCTATTGAGGCTTGCAGGACCCTTATACAATGCCATATGGATTACGTTTGCTCTTCATGGTACTCTGCCTTGACAAAAATACTGAAAGATAGACTGCAAATCACCCAGAACAAATTCGTAAGATTCATCCTGGACCTGGGACCAAGAGAACATGTAGGCCAGGATGAATTACAGCAGTTGGATATGCTGAATGTTGAAGACAGAGTAAAACAACTGAAGCTAAATCATGTTTATAAAATTGCTCACAAACAGTGTCCAGAATATCTTGCTGTCAATTTTGTGAAGGTTGGGAACCAAAGCAATCATAGTACTAGGGGGAGAGAGCACAACTTTGTAGTACCCACAGTCAGTTGCCAGGCTTCAAACACCTTTTATTGTACAGCAATAAAGGAATGGAACAGACTGCCCGCACATGTCAAAGCCAGTCATAGCATGAACCAGTTCAAGAAGAGTGCCAAAAGGTGTCTGATGAATGTAGCTACAGAAAGGGAGGGGAATGATTTTCTATTTTTTAGCTAACATACGTGCAAATTTTACCTTATTCCTAGTAATGACCCTCATATTGTAGATAGTCTTAATGACCCTCGTGTAGTAGATAGTCTTTTTAGTATGATAATAAGATGTTATCTTCATTATAGAATAATAAGAAAATATTATAACATTTATATTATAATAATAAGGTAAAAGGACCCCAATGGAAATAAGTCACTCTGTCTGACTTTTTTGGGTTATCCCAGGTTCTCTACACATATGCTGGAAATAAATGGTATTAAATACCGACACAGTGGAAATATAAACACATATGCAGTATAATGTGATCCTTTATTGACAACGTTTCACCCACACAGTGGGCTTTTTCAAGTCACACACAGATCTGTGTGTGACTTGTAAAAGCCCACTGTGTGGGTGAAACGTTGTCAATAAAGGATCACATTATACTGCATATGTGTTTATATTTCCTCACATATGCTGCTATGTATGATAATTCTATGTAACTGTATTTGTGTATACCTGAATAAACTTACTTACTTATTCTGCCCAAAGAAAATGGTGCTCCCCACAAAATTTTATCATCGAGGAGAGTCTCCAAACGTTTGCAGGATCCGAAAATGGGATTCCATGAAGCTTCTTGGGATCTGAAAGGTCTTATTCATATCTTGAATTTGAAGAATGACGAAATTATCCACAATGGAATACAGATGGCTAATGAATACAGATTGCAAAAAGGACTTGGGGGTTATGGTAAGCAGCAACCTTAAACCAAGACAGCAATGCCTAAGCGTACGTAATAAGGCAAATAGATTACTGGGATTTATATCAAGAAGTGTAAGCAACAGAAGTCCAGAGGTCATACTGCAGCTTTATACATCATTAGTAAGGCCTCACCTAGATTATGCAGCTCAATTCTGGTCTCCATATTACAGAATGGACATAAATTCGTTAGAAAACATTCAGCGCAGGATGACTAAATTAATACATAGCATTAGAAATCTTCCTTATGAAGAAAGATTGAAGACTCTTAAGTTACATTCACTTGTTAGACGAAGAATAAGGGGAGACTTGATCGAAGTGTATAAGTGGAAGATAGGTATTAATAAAGGGGATATTAACAAGGTCTTGAGGATATCTCTCCAAGAGAGAACCCGCAGTAATGGATTTAAATTAGATAAGTTTAGATTTAGAAAGGACATAGGAAAGTATTGGTTTGGAAATAGGGTAGTTGATGAGTGGAACAGTCTACCTAGTTGGGTTATTGAGGCTAGGACTTTGGGTAGTTTCAAATTTAGGTTGGATAAATACATGAGTGAGAGGGGTTGGATCTGATTGGGACTTGCAAATGAGTAGATAGAGTTATCAGAGATTATTTCTTGCGTAGCATTAAAATTGGGTTGGGCAAATGTTTTGTTAGTGGGATGGATTATAAAGGGCCTGCCTAGTATGGGCCAACAGGCCTGCTGCAGTGATCCTTCTTTCTTATGTTCTTAAATTCGGGAATACCAATTGCATGAACAAGGAGAAGAAGAATAATACCTGGACAGTCAGCTAGAGGTAGTAGACTGACAGCACAAGAAGAAATGAGTAGAGTAATGGAAGAGATTGTGAATCAATGAAAAATGGAAATTGAAGACTGCAGTGTCCGTCTTCAAGGACTTAGTGACCGATTTTCATTTCTTCTGAACTTGAATTCAGTAGTAACTGAAGATGAACAAGATAGAGAGAAATTAAAAAAGGAACGTTCAGACTTTGCAAATTATTATGATAACGATTTGGCAGCCATTCAGTTATATGACGAAATTATTGATTTTGTGATGTTCTTTCGAACTGGAGGGAATAGAATTCCCCGTGGTCGTAAAGATGCTGTGATGTCTTTACTGCAGTATTGGAGGGATGTCTTTACTGCAGTATGGGAGGGATGTCTTTACTGCAGTATGGGAGGGATGTCTTTACTGCAGTATGGGAGGGATGTCTTTACTGCAGTATGGGAGGGATGTCTTTACTGCAGTATGGGAGGGATGTCTTTACTGCAGTATGGGATTATTATTATTATTATTATTATAATCAAAAAGAAGCGCTAAGCCACAAGGACTATACAGCTACAGTATGGGAGGGATGTCTTTACTGCAGTATGGGAGGGATGTCTTTACTGCAGTATGGGAGGGATGTCTTTACTGCAGTATGGGAGGGATGTCTTTACTGCAGTATGGGAGGGATGTCTTTACTGCAGTATGGGAGGGATGTCTTTACTGCAGTATGGGAGGGATGTCTTTACTGCAGTATGGGAGGGATGTCTTTACTGCAGTATGGGAGGGATGTCTTTACTGCAGTATGGGAGGGATGTCTTTACTGCAGTATGGGAGGGATGTCTTTACTGCAGTATGGGAGGGATGTCTTTCACACGCTGTGTTTCATACACATTACTGTTTACAATCGCATTTTCAGTCACAAGTTGCGACAGGTTATTTTCAAAACTAAAATTAATAAAAACATCTGAGGTCTTCAGTGTCACAGGAGTTACTGACCAACCTGGCTTTAATGAACACTGAAATAGAATTTCTCACAGCTGATGTAAAATGTGATGTAATTTAAGTGTTTTCTGACAGGAGGAATCACTTGGGTAAAAGAACTTAATAAATTTGGTTGATTTATATTTAAATCGAATAATGTGTTTATGTCATGTTTCTCTGTGTTTACATATTCCAAATATCTCCCTTTCTCAGTACTAGGCCTTATACTTGAGTCTTTGTAATCCAGAGCTTATAGATGAAGAAATATATAAAATTTATGAAATAGCTAATGATCTAAAATACCGAAGAAATGTAACTGACAAAATCCTTTAAAAATAACTAGAAATACTTTTTATAGTCCAAAAAGGGACAACCAACCTTATTCAACTAAAAATATTTTGGTTCTCCCTTACCATGAAAACTTGGTTGATATGCCTTCTCTTCTTAAGAATTTTAATAATAAAGTTGTATTTAAAAACTTGATGCAGCAAAAAAAAACTTTTGATAAAAAATTCCCCCAAAATGCTGATGGATGTGTCTATAAGATTCCTAGTAAAGTTTGCGATAAAGTTTATTACGGTCAAACTGGTAAAAATCTCGAACTAAGATTAAAACAACATAAATATAGCATTAGAACTGGACAAGATTCCAATGCTCTATTTATTCATGTAAGAGATTTTAACCATTCAATTGATTTTCAAAAAGTTGAGAAAGTAGTATCAAGCAAGTCCATGGTCGACAGGAATATAATTGAATCTTGTTTCATAAAAAGCAGTTTTGACAATATGAATATTTCCTTTGGTTTATATAAATTGGAATCACTTATAATTAATAAAATTTGTGAAGAATTTAATGATACATTAGACAATTAAAAACTCTTAATGCTTGGTTAGAGAATCAGTTGTGTTTCACAAAGTCGGGTGTTGTCACGTGACTGTGAGGTGTAGTCTTGTTGCTGTGAAGTGATTATGATGTTTAGTTTTGCCCCTTTATATACCTTCCTGTTGATGTTTTGTTTTTTATACTTCCTTGATAATGTGAGAAGTCCCAAAATTGCTTGGAATTTTGCTATTTTTTCACAGTGGTTGTTTTGCAATACATATATATATATATATATATATATATATATATATATATATATATATATATATATATATATATATATATATATATATATATATATATATGAAGATATATACAGCATATATATATTTCGCCACACAGTGGCTTCATATGAGAAGGCGTAAGGAGAGGAGGAGTATGAGGTAATCAGTCCCTCATAGCCTCGATTGATGAAGTGGATGATTAATACTCCTCCTCTCCTTACACCTTCCTCTTTGGTGATGAAGCCATATACATATATATATATATATATATATATATATATATATATATATATATATATATATATATATATATATATATATATATATATATATATATATATATATATATGAGAAAGTATTGTGAGATTTCTTCCTGAAGCCATTTGAATATTCCACTTCCCCTGCCACCCCATATTTTCATTCTTTTCTACCAATAGGTATATTTCAATACATAAAATGTTACAAAAGATTTAAAAGATTCATTGCTGGTATAAAGATGGCATAAACAGTACAGGAGGTTACTAGTATATATTCCTACGTGTTTGTCACTGATTATAATGTAAAAATCTCATCCAGGGACCGAGTCGCGGGGGCGTTGACCCCTGAAACCCTCTCCATGTAAACTCTTGTTCCACAGAGCTGGGGCACTTGGTCAATGTACACCAGGCATTCCCCCTCTGAACAACAGTACTGAGTTGTGGAATAGAAAACGAGCTGCTCTGGGATCCCTAGTTACCCTGATGAATCTTTTGCCTAGGTCCTTAAGGAACTTAGATGCACTCTTTCCCCATGGGCCAAGGGTCTCTGAGCCTATTGGAACAAACATATAATGATGGGCAAGCTCTCCACGTTTTCTAGACTTTTGGAATTCCCTGAAGCTGGCAGCTGCCCCTCCTTCCTCCCTGGTGTATTGGAGATAGGTATCAGCCACGGTAGATGCACATGTGTAGTCCCACACCACCTGCTTGCCATCTGTCCAGGCTTGATGGGTGATACAATCTGAATGCTTTTGGCTGCCATCAAATCTGTATAGTTGGGGTGGCTCCCTTATTGCTGGGTATCTGGCTGTTGTGAAGCTCATGTCTGGCAATCTTTTCCTCGGATTTACAGCACACAAGACTGTGGTACCCAAATCAGTTTGCTGCTTCACTGCCGCAAGTACACCTGCGTTCGGCGAGAATATGGGTGGCAAGTCGAAGGGCAACACCAGTGCGGAAGGGCAACACCAATGAGGAGTTCTCACTGCCAGGAGGCGGGCTTTATCCTTCTCCAGCTCACTCTGAAGCATTGTTGAGGCTGTGTTATCCACTACTGGGCCATCCCAGTGTAACTGTTTGTAGTTGGTGGGGGAAGCAAGTCTAGTTTCAGAGCCCATTAGATTATCCCAGATCATGGCTCCGTCAACTAACTTTTGGTCATGGATTCAAATCTTGTCTGTAAGATGTTCAGGGAGAATTACTGCTACAAGTCTACTGGATGCAACACATGCAGACAGGAAAGCAGGTAGCACAATCTGTGGTGACTTGTGGATATCAGTGCCTCCTAGTCGGACTGGAAGTGTTAAGTACTTTCGTAAAAATATACCTCAGGATACTGTCGTGTTCATGCAGTATAGGGTTTTCATACGAAAGTGCATATCTTAGGAAATATGTTATCCTGGGCAGAATCAAGCACTTTGTGAGAAGGTACAAGGCATCGTGGGTGTCAAGATCTCCTATTCATTGTTCCATCTTTCTCAACTTTCCCAGTTTCTTCCTGAGAATTGTGTCAGTGGCACCACTTCCCAGAGGTGCTCCAAACAAGACTCTATTTGTGGGGACAATGACTGATGCTCCTGGTAGTTTTGATCTGACTGCGTCAATTACTTGCTCATTGACTGAGATGATTTCACATTTGGATGGATTCAGGATGAGACCCATTTCCTGTCCCCCATGTCATCACCTGTGTAAGGTCATCAAGAAAGGACTTCTGTGGAAATTTGTCTGGACTGCCTCCATGTGAGTTGTCTACCCTAGCAAGCTCTATTGACACCGACCCTGAGGCTGGTACCTCAGCCTCACAAGTGGCTTATAGGACAGATTTCCATAAATGACTGATGTTGCAAGAAATCTCGCCTGAATGCACGAATAAAGGACTAACTTACTTGGTGTTGGAGAGTATATCCCGGTCTTCAACCTCCCTAAGCTTTAGCCCGTCTGGACTTTCCCTCAGAACCACGTGCAACCGGGAGACTTAATTCCTGCAATATTCAGTCGGTATTAATGACCTGCCTGCACCTCAGAAATTCCTGTTTCCAAGGGGGTGTGTATCCCCTAGTTCAACTATGCAGGAAGTGACACTAGCTTCTAAGCTTAACAACGAGGAGACGCTGGAACGTACCGATCATTGGCCGTCTGACTGCACAAAGACCCACTTGCAATTTCCCCCAGAAACTGGCCAGAATACTAAGAAAGAAAAGGAGATCTTGTCTTACTGTTTGGGCCTGACGGAGGAGGTCATCTACAATACTTCGAGGTGCCTCCACCAGATTTCCCCAGGGTCTAGTATGTGTAGACATGTGGGGCGCCGCCCTGATGTTACGGCGGTGTGCCTCGTTCGGAGTTTCAACAAAGAAGGAGGCACTGCGGTCTCAAAACCCCATGCCTCGATGTTCAAACTTGAGCTGCCAGTTCTCCCTACCTAACATAACCTAGGGTCTGCCTATATTACAGGCCTATTACTACCTACGTTAAGGTCTTAGGTCTACATTATTATAATCTACAGTTGCCTCAATAGTCCCAATATTAATTCATTAACAATATGAACTACCTACCTCTTCCTCGAAGGGTAAATCTATCAATTAAAATGTACCTTCCAACCACCTTCGCCAACCCGGGTGTATGTGTGTTTTGGGTTGGTGTAAGGGCCACCCAACCCAGCCGTTCCATCCATGACATGGTGGGATCTTCGTACGACGTATCTGCCATTTGGAACTTTTTAGGACCGAATAAGTTTCCACTTCTTTGTACCCTTCAGTGTTGCCCTCTTCAATTTTCTTGTTCACCTGGGCTCCCTTGACTTACAATAAACACAACATTATTTGTTTCCCATGCACATCATGAAAAATAGGGGTATGTGCACTGTTGAACCCCAGTGTGTTCCTTCATCTTCACCTACACACTGCGCCTCTTCTCTCCCCCGTGGCGTGGGGGAGGCGGCACTGGTCACTCCCTCGTTAACATTAACATCACATTGTTTTTCCACAGCATATGTCTCTAATTATTCCATGCATCTTTTTTTTATATTTTATTTAAAACATCATAAATTACAAGATAGTAGTATAAAATAATACAGGATCTGAACAAGATTACGAAGAATTATATCACAAGTGCAAGAGAAAACATTTGAAACATGCAAAATACATACACACCATGCACTGACACACATTATACAAAATGATAATATATCTGACACATACACACAAAACTGTTGGAGGGGGGACCCCCCCCCATGAAAACTCATCTATAAATACACACATCATTCACACACGTATTGATCACAGCAGTGATCAAACATAAATTTTCGTAACTTTATATATACATGCAACTGATTATGAGATTTAACTTAAGAACAAAGTCTGGTAATTATCCTAAAACATTTCTCTATAACAAAAATAAGCATTACACAAAATTACATAAGCATATAAAGCATCAACAACTGCAAAATTTTTACAGCATACGTTGCCTCAGCAACGAAACTTAATAACATTACAAAAGTGATGGAAAACAATTATGTAAAAACGAATATAAACCTCGTCTAAGCGAAAAGAAATTCCCTACAAATTTACAATAAAAAACTGCGAAATTACATACCAGAAAAATTATCTTTGCAACAACTGGTAGACTAACATGGACAGTGACTTCTATAACTCTTTTAATCTCAAGGACCTATTTTATACAAATCTTGGGCTCATCAAAATCTTGCACACAAAACTTACATGTGAACACAGCACCACTCAGTACATACCTTCCCGACCCTCACATTCCTTCACCAGTCCTTTACCTTATACACTCTCCCTCCGAAAAACTAATGCAACCCGCTTATAAAGGAAACCAGTCCTTTACGTATAATTATCTCGCCAACTGAATGAGGCCATTGACCGTAAGTTTGCAGTAGGTCTCCGGAAAACGTGTCCTCCACTGTTCCCCGTAAATAAGTTTGTTTCTGCAAACCGTTCTATATATGCCCGCCGCAATTGCTCTAATCCTAATTCTTCCTCCTCCCGTGTCCCTCATCCCCCAGGAAATATACAGAAAATCCACCACTACATACATAATTGCCCTTTTCACTTCTCTGGAGACCCCGCGTACTTCTAATGTTAAGGCTCGCAGGGTCTCTACATTACCCTCACCCATCAACCTAAAAACCTTCGCTAACCACACCCTCACCTCCCTCAACTCTTCACAGAAATAAACCGCATGAAAAGCTGTTTCCTGTTCTCCACAGTGATCGCAGGTCTGTTCCCTCACCAATCCCATTGAACACAAAACAGCTTTCGATGCTAATATCCCCATTATAAACCTATATACAAACTCCCGTACTCTCGGCATTAACTTAAGCTTTCGAAAGTCATTCCATATCATACCCCAATCATACAAGGGATAAACCGATACCCCCTGTATGATTTCCGGCCTTCTGCTCATCGTCACCAAACGCCCCACCCTAAGTTTTTCCACCTCCCTAATCAATAACAATAACCTCAGCATATCCTCGCATTCAATTAATTCTTTTCCGTTCCACCATCTCCGCACATCCTTCATCACTTTCCCCACTCTAACCCCTCTTTCCCCCCCCTCCCCCAACGAACCTCTGTTTCACATATAAAGCCTTTACTCTCGGCCCCAACACTAAAAGACCTACTCCTCCACTGCGTATATTTGACATCACCACCTCCTTGCTTAGCCATGCCCTCCCGAAACCCCAAACATAACGTAATGCCCTCCTCTGAATCTCATGTATGTCTGGAGTCCTCATTGGATACACCACAGCCATACTCCATACTTTACTATAAACTAATGAATTTACAATTATCGCCCGCTGTTGTAAGGTGACGTCCCCCGCCCGTAAACTCCTTAACCTTTTTACTGCCTTCTCCACCACCACCTCCGAATTCACCTGCCTAGCCTCCTGCGCATCTGCCATGTATATAACTCCACAAATTTTTAGCCTATCCACTACTTCCCACCCAAACTCCAACCCCAAGCCCCCCCCCACCCAGGCACCCACCTCCAGCAAACTTGATTTTGCTCTGTTCACCCGCATGCCTGATGCCCTCCCGAAAAGCTCCAACACACTTTCCACCGTACGCAATCCCTCCACTCCTGCCATCAGAACAGTGGTATCATCCACATACCCCACCACATCTATACACCCATCCTTCTCCCCATTTAAAATCCCCCTCCCCTCAACGAGCCCATAAAAAGGACGCTGCATACACGCAAACAATATTTGAGACAGGGGACATCCCTGTCTCAAACCCCTCTCCATCCTTACAGGCCTTCCCAACCTACCATTAATTTGTACTCGCACCATTGCAGACGAATACATTGTATCAACCCACCTCACCACTCCCATGCCAAAACCGAGATGCAACAAACTAGCCCTCAGAAAGTTTCTATCTACACAATCGTATGCATTTTCCCAATCAATGCCCAAAAGCCCTCCCCCGCTGCAACCCTCCAAAAAATCCCTAATGCAGCCATGCCCATCTCTCATGCTTCTGCCCGGAATACCCATCTGCCCCTTATGAATAACCCCACCTAACACCTTCTTCATCCTATTGCCCAATATCTTCGCGAAAATCTTGTAGTCGGCACACATTAGCGAAATAGCTCTGTACTCACTCAATACTCTTCCCTCTTGCTTTTTGCGTACTAAGACGACTACACCCGTTCTCTGAGTTTGTCCTAACTTTCCCTCCCGTCGCATACAATTCATGACCCTCACCAGACAGTACTTAATGTGCCCCCATTGAATTCTATAAAAATCATTTGATATCTGGTCAGAGAAATAGCAAGCATCGAACTTAAGCTAAAAGAATCCTTTAGGAGTCAGGAATCGCGGGAAGAACTAAAAGCCATAAATGAAATCGAAAGAAACCCAAAGTATTTCTTCTCCTATGCCAAATCAAAATCGAGAATAACGTCCAGTATTGGGCCCCTACTTAAACAAGATGGGTCCTACACAGATGACAGCAAGGAAATGAGTGAGCTACTCAAGTCCCAATATGACTCAGTTTTTAGCAAGCCGCTAACCAGACTGAGAGTCGAAGATCAAAATGAATTTTTTATGAGAGAGCCACAAAATTTGATTAACACAAGCCTATCCGATGTTATCCTGACGCCAAATGACTTCGAACAGGCGATAAATGACATGCCCATGCACTCTGCCCCAGGGCCAGACTCATGGAACTCTGTGTTCATTAAGAACTGCAAGAAGCCCCTATCACGAGCCTTTTCCATCCTATGGAGAGGGAGCATGGACACGGGGGTCGTCCCTCAGTTACTAAAAACAACAGACATAGCCCCACTCCACAAAGGGGGCAGTAAAGCAACAGCAAAGAACTACAGACCAATAGCACAAACATCCCATATCATAAAAATCTTTGAAAGGGTCCTAAGAAGCAAGATCACCACCCATCTAGAAACCCATCAGTTACACAACCCAGGGCAACATGGGTTTAGAACAGGTCGCTCCTGTCTGTCTCAACTACTGGATCACTACGACAAGGTCCTAAATGCACTAGAAGACAAAAAGAATGCAGATGTAATATATACAGACTTTGCAAAAGCCTTCGACAAGTGTGACCATGGCGTAATAGCGCACAAAATGCGCGCTAAAGGAATAACAGGAAAAGTCGGTCGATGGATCTATAATTTCCTCACTAACAGAACACAGAGAGTAGTCGTCAACAGAGTAAAGTCCGAGGCAGCTACGGTGAAAAGCTCTGTTCCACAAGGCACAGTACTAGCTCCCATCTTGTTCCTCATCCTCATATCCGACATAGACAAGGATGTCAGCCACAGCACCGTGTCTTCCTTTGCAGATGACACCCGAATCTGCATGACAGTGTCTTCCATTGCAGACACTGCAAGGCTCCAGGCGGACATCAACCAAATCTTTCAGTGGGCTGCAGAAAACAATATGAAGTTCAACGATGAGAAATTTCAATTACTCAGATATGGTAAACATGAGGAAATTAAATCTTCATCAGATTACAAAACAAATTCTGGCCACAAAATAGAGCGAAACACCAACGTCAAAGACCTGGGAGTGATTATGTCGGAGGATCTCACCTTCAAGGACCATAACATTGTATCAATCGCATCTACTAGAAAAATGACAGGATGGATAATGAGAACCTTCAAAACTAGGGAGGCCAAGCCCATGATGACACTCTTCAGGTCACTTGTTCTATCTAGGCTGGAATATTGCTGCACTCTAACAGCACCTTTCAAGGCAGGTGAAATTGCCGACCTAGAAAATGTACAGAGAACTTTCACAGCGCGCATAACGGAGATAAAACACCTCAATTACTGGGAGCGCTTGAGGTTTCTAAACCTGTAATCCCTGGAACGCAGGAGGGAGAGATACATGATTATATACACCTGGAAAATCCTAGAGGGACTAGTACCGAACTTGCACACGAAAATCACTCACTACGAAAGCAAAAGACTTGGCAGACAATGCACCATCCCCCCAATGAAAAGCAGGAGTGTCACTAGCACGTTAAGAGACCATACAATAAGTGTCAGGGGCCCGAGACTGTTCAACTGCCTCCCAGCACACATAAGGGGGATTACCAACAGACCCCTGGCAGTCTTCAAGCTGGCACTGGACAAGCACCTAAAGTCAGTTCCTGATCAGCCGGGCTGTGGCTCGTACGTTGGTTTGCGTGCAGCCAGCAGCAACAGCCTGGTTGATCAGGCGCTGATTCACCAGGAGGCCTGGTCACAGACCGGGCCGCGGGGGCGTTGACCCCCGAAACTCTCTCCAGGTAAACTCCAGGTAATACCCGGCGCCTTGCCAGTACTCATATTGAACACAGCCTCCTCAACTTCCCCCATGCTAATCTCACCTCCCATCCCCATGCCCTCCTCTTCACATGACCCTAAACCCCTCCCCCCCCACACCTCAATAGCATCGCCCTCCTCCCCCTTCCCCCACTTCTTTTGGAACCAGAAATCAGCATAATTGCTCATGCCTTCTGTAGTATTCAGTACCTGTCCCTTGTGATAACCACACATATCCTCACTTACCTCCAAGTTTAAAATAGTCGAATCCCTCTGCCTTACCCGAAAACCTCGCAAAACACTTCCCGAAGGTTTATCACCCCACAGCACAGCTTCCATTCCCGCCCTTACACGTACTGCATCAAATCTACCATTATGTAACTCAGCCAACCTGTCCTTGAGTTGCACCATGTGTCCGTACTGCCGCCCCCCCCCTTCCTCATAACACTCATTTAGCTGATATTCAAAATAGTTTTGCAACCCATACCTCCACCCTGCCTCTTCCCTTCCCTTCCTCTTATAGAAACCTGCTATACCCGGCTTAGCGTGCCTTTCCCACCATTCTAAGACACACGACTCTACCTCTCTAGAATCCCAAAAAGTTTGCCACCATTCCCCAAAAGCCTTACTCACCTCCTCACTCCTCACGAGTCTTGCATTTAATTTCCAGAAACCCGATTGTATCCTAACCATACCTTCCCAATCAAGATCTGCTATAACTGCCCTATGATCGGAAAACCCCACATCAAAAGTCCTGACTCCCAACACACGTACAGCTTCCGTTGCATAGATCCTATCTAATCTTGCAGCATAATCCCGTCTGACAAACGTATGCTCAACCTGCCAACCCCCCCTCCCCACAACATCCAAAACCCCCACGTCTCCAAACACATTATGTAACAAGCCCAACATACACCCCGCCCCCCTCGGTTCCACATCCCCCCCCTAATAACACAATTCCAATCTCCCCCTATTACAGTGACTAAAGGTAAACCCCTTAAATAGTACATCAAAAATTCTCTCACAAAGTTCTCCTTAACTCGTGCGTTGCCATCTGCCGGCATATACACTCCTACAAAACAAACCCTCGTTGCACCCCACTCCCCCTCCACCCTCACGACCCTCCCCCCCTCCTCCCACCCCAAAATACGCAATGGACTGGTTTCCTTTACAGCCACAGCAACCCCACCTTTTAACCTCATAGAGCCACTCACATACAACTTATATCCTTTCAAAGACAACTCACAACCAAACTTATAATTGTGCTCCTGAATGAAACATATATCTACATTAAATCTCTTTAAAAACCATTCCACCCATACTCTTTTAACCTCGGCTCTCAGGCCATTAACATTGATCGTTACAACCTTGAATTATGACAGTAGAGGCGGCTTTCCCCGCCGCCTTGGAATGGCACCTGCCTGACCTGGCTGCTGACTTTGCCGTAACGTCATCTTCAGATTGAAGGATCCCTCGGGCAGTCCCACATAAGGCCCATCCTTCCATACTCCCAATTCCGCCGCATGAATCCTGCCATAACGAAGGAAGACCGCAACCACATCATACTCTGTAGCTTCGAAGGGCACATTCCTGACTTTTACGTATGTCACATAGCTGGATACATCATGTAGACATACCTCCACTGCTGCATTCACGGCCATCCTCTTCTCGTGGTACTTGTCAACTATGCTTGAATAAAATCCAGCATTTATAAATTTGATGAAAATCCTCGTAACTCCGTTAACAGCCACTCCATAAAGCTCTTCATTGGGTATCCCATACACATCACGAATAATCGTAGGGAGTAGCACCTGCATTGTAGAACTGCTTAGGGCACCACGTACCAGTTCCACACAGACAGTATTCACACGTCTGCCATGTCTATCCGCCATGTTGATTGCTCAAAACAGGCAAACTGTGCAGAAAATCAACTGAATCGGGAGCGTCTGCGCAGCACGTCCACACGGCCCGGAAGCGATGAGGACAATTGATTTTTGACGTTTTGCTGAGGTTATGTGTTATAATGACACTCTAAGTCAACCCAAGTCCCAAGTTAAAGGTTCTGACCTATTTTGTGTGGCATCTACACACCATCGTAGTCGGGGACTTGGTTATGTTGAACTTAGATTCAGTATTAAAGGAGTTTTATGACTTTTATGGAGGATCTGCTTATGGTCCCCAGGTAGGGGTCGTTATTTTGTCTTCTTGTTCCCGACGCTGTGTTGCTGCTTGTTACATTATTGCTGTTGGCAAATGATTCATCATATTGTTGAAGCAAGCTGTTTTGATTGCCTTGATGGTCAACAACATAGATTATTTGTTGACTAGTATCAGTTATCTTTTAAGTCTCATTAGAGTGGAGTCGACTCCTGCTGAGACATAACAAGCACACACGCACACACGCACACATTCACACATTCTTGTATATACTAGTATTTTTATCCTTGATTATAAAGTACAAGATGGTACTTATGAGTCGTACTGTTAAAAATGTGCCTTCAGCACTATACTACTATATATACAATTTAACTTTGCAGTACAAGAGAAGTGTAGGAGTTTATATCCTAAATTATATTAAATTCATTTACTTAGATTTTGTCAACCTAGACAACTTTCTTAATAAAATTCTCAAATTTTATTTCGCTAATGAGTATCCTATCAGTTGCAATCCTAAAGTACTATTAAAATTTATCATAATCTTAAAGGATAACTGGACCATAAGTCTTTCTGGCTACTTGTTACAAAAACCAGAAACAGGTTGAATGCTAGAGGAGGAGACCTTCTAGTATTCTCTGGAGATGTCTATACTTTATAGATAATATTTTTTTGTAACATGCATATTCATGTATGTGTAGTGTGACGTAAGTGTAAGTAGAAGTACCAAGATATACCTGGTATCCCCGGTGTTTATGAGGCAGAAAAAAGACACCAGTAATCCTACCATCATGTAAAACAATTACAGGTTTCTGTTTCACACTCATTAGGCAGGACGGTAGTACCTCCCTGGGTAGCTGCTGTCAGTTCTTTATTTATTTATTTATTTATTTATGTCTTTGCAAACAGTACATTGAGATTTTATATTTACAATAGTGGGTTGCAATGCAATGAGAGCCTCTATTATGCCTAGGCATTATGGGCCAACTTAACATTATTGACTTACAGTCTACTTAACACTAAGAATTATGTCATAGTTGTACAATAGAATATTAATTATATCATAGTTGTACAGTAGATTATTAATTATAAGTGAATCTGATTTGTATAAGACAAAAGATATATTCATATATTAAAAAATGCTTTTTGTGAAAACAATGATTCAATTATATTCCTGCCAACAATGGATAAAAGGTTCAAAGTGATCGTTGAAATTATGATATGGGAATAACATAAGTGAGTACGTGTGTACTGAGTATTTAGCATTTAGTCTAGGGTGATTAAGTGGCTTTTGAGAAGAGTCTTAAAATGATTTTCAGACTGGGTTACTTTAGTCTCTTCTAGTAATGAATTCCAAATTTTGGGGCCCTTTATGTGCATAGAGCTTTTACACAGTGTGATATGGACACGAGATATATCAAAAAGAGATCTGTGTCTTGTGTTATGGTCATGTGTCTTGCTAAGGTTGGTGAGGAGAAGTTTGAGTGGAGGGTTTATATTTGCGTGTATTGTTCTGTGTATGTAGTAGGCACATGAATAAGTATGGATGTTCTTATTGGTGAGCAGATTCAGACTTTTGAAAATTGGTAGAGTATGCTGGCGGGAGTGGGAATTTGTTATCATTCTGACTGCTGCCTTTTACTGGGTTATTAGAGGTCTTAGGTGATTGAATGTTGTTGATCCCCATGCACAAATTCCATATGTAAGATAAGGGTATACTAGTGAATGGTACAGTGCCAGGAGAGCTGATTGTGGAACGTAGTACCTTATCTTTGATAGTATACCTACAGTCTTAGAGATTTTCTTGGTGATTTGTTGTATGTGTGTCTGGAATTTAAGGCTACTGCAAAGGTGGATACCAAGGAATTTTCCCTCTGTGAGTCTTGTGACTGATGATCAGTTTAGCGTTATGTTAATTGAATGATTTGCCGCTTTGTTTCCAAACTGAATGAAAAATGTTTTATCAGTATTCAGGGTAAGTTTATTAGTCATCATCTAGGCAGATATTTTCTGCAATTCGGCAATGGCAGGGTTTGCAAGTATGACTGGGTTTGGGTGGGAGAAGACGTATGTTGTGTCATCTGCAAATAATATGGGTTTGAGTAGCTGTGATGCATTCGGTAGAACATTGACGTAGATGAGAAAGAGGAATGGTCCCAGGACACTTCCTTGTGGGACTCCTACTGTGTGGAATTTTTTTCTCTCTCTAACTAAAAGTAGACGATATCTGTTGTTTTTATTATTCTCATTATTTGTTTCAGAAGTTATCATTATTTATTATTTAATATTTTCGTAAGATTATGAACTAAGAATCTATTCAATATTTTGAGTAGACAATATTTGTTGACTCACCCGGCTTGGCAACATTGATCAGATCATTGATTCCTTCAACCTGGATGTGGCCAGGAGCAAATGAACCACAAGCAACGACCATGTCGTAAGTATCTGCCAAAAAATATATTATCAATTAAACGTTCTTACTGTGCATAAATAAATAAAATCATATGAGAATACACTGTTTACAAAACCGAGAAGATGATAAATGAGACACTTGTGCAATGTTTGGGTATATTCCGGAAAAGTTTTGCCATACCTGGAATATACCTGGAGAGGGTTTCGGGGGTCAACGCCCCAGCGACCAAGCCTGATAGTGGATCAGGGCCTGATCAACCAGGCTGTTACTGTTGGCAGCACGCAATCCAACGTACAAACCACAGCCCGGCTGGTCAAGTGCTGACTTTAGGCCCCACCTAGGGTTCCCGCGCGCGGAGCAAAAAAAAATTCGAAAATATATGAAAACTGAGTTATTGTTACCAAAAAATAGCTGAACTTTCTGGCTACACGCTGGTATAATTATTATCCTTGTACGATGTTTCTAAAAGGAATTACAGCCATTTATAACAGGCATGGTGACAGCGCTGACGCAACATGTTGCGTAAGAAGCGCTGACTCAGCTCTGTTGACGTTTTTGTTACGTTTTCCCCCGTGTTATTTTGATCGTTTTCGTACATCTTTATGTCTAATATAATACAAATTCACCATCTGAGATCATTCCCGAGCAGGCGGAGCTAATATGGTCACGGCACCAATCGGGAACCCATGGGAATAGTGCACAAAATGGCCGACACCTCCAGCCAACAAAATATTCCATACCCACGCTAATATCAATTATAAGGCTTATTTATCTATCACAATTGATCTATTATGATATAATGCAATATAATAATAGCATATAAACATAAAAAGTACACCTTAAAAAAAATATATAGCATAATATGACGCCCCAAGGAATAAATTTCTATCGATATTTCCCCTGAAGGTGAAGAGAGGGTCCGCCCTCTCTCATCAGTGATGAGAGAAAACGGATTTACAATGGTTAACTGTAATAAACACTCGTAGGTCACGCAAAAAGTGTAAAATAAAGCGAATTTTTCGGGGAAAAAAATTATTTCCCGGGCAGCGGGGGTGCCGCGCGCTGCGGCCTATATCTCGAAAGTAACTTATTTACCTATTTATGACCCATCCATCCTTATTTATGAATGAATTGACTTGATTTTCACAACAAACATAGAAGAATGATTGCTTTACAAGTTGACATGTACCTTTCTGAAGTATCCCAAATATTTTCAGATTTGTGTGGGCAACAAGACCGACATCTTCCAAAATGTCAAAAAAGTTATGAAACTTTATTTTTTTTAGCATGAAGATAAGATTTATTATATAATTGGGGACTTACATATGATGGAATTAGAAGTGTTCTATCAGCAGAAAATGTCAAAACCACTTTTCCAAGTACCACTGAGTACTTGAGTACTGCCAAATGTAATTTTTCGTAAATTTTGCATATTTCATTTCCTTTTTGGCCGATATTTTTGAAACTTCAGCACAGGAGGTTTTATATAAGCTTCTAATAGTACACCAAAAATGAATGTAATCGGTTCATAAATAAAGACGTCAAATTTTTTTTTCCCGGTGGGGCCTTTAGGTGCCTGTCCAGGGCCTTTTGAAGACAGTCAGGGGTCTATTGGTAATCCCCCTTATGTATGCTTGTAGGCAGTTGAACAGTCTCGGGCCCCTGACACTTATTGTGTTGTCTCTTAAAGTGCTAATGGCACCCAGGGATGTTGCATCGTCTGTCGAGTCTTTTGCTTTTATAGGTAGTGATTTTAGTGTGCAAGTTCGGTACTAGTCCCTCCAGGATTTTCCAAGTGTATATAATCATGTATCTCTCCCGCCTGCGTTCTAGGGAGTACAGGTTGAGTTTTTTTTTTTTGTTACCGCAGTTATGTATGCCGTGAAGGTTCTTTGTACATTTTCGAGGTCAGCAATTTCACCTGTCCTGAAAGGTGCTGTTAGTGTGCAATAATATTCAAGCTTAGACGAAACAAGCTACCTGAAGAGTGTCATCATGGATTTGGCATCTCTAGTTTTGAAGGTTCTCATTATCCATCCTGTCATTTTTCTAGCAGATGTGATTGATACACCGTTATGGTCTTTGAAGGTGAGATCCTCTGATCACTCCCAGATCTTTTAAATTAGTTTTTCGCTCTATTGGGTGGTTGGAATTTGTTTTATAATCAGATATAGTCTTAATTTCCTCATGCAGAGTCAGTGTGTTCAATCCATCAACCATGACAGCATAAATAGGGCTTATATACTGATGAGAGATAAGGTGGAGCAGTGGTAAACGGGTTCACCAGTGTACATATCCATTAGTGGAATAAGTCTTGTCTATAGGATAGACATATTTTCAGGAAATCTCTGCATCAAGATCCCAAGATGCTGCTGTACCTGACATGATGTAAGTAAACGGTTTATTAAACCGATAAGTTGATAAAGGAGACATTTATTGCACAAATATGAGAAGTTATGTACTTGAAGTTCACAGGTAGTGACCTGAAGTTTTACAAGTACGTAATTTAGGGCAGAAACAACTAAATTAACTTTACACTTACTGACTGATGTTAGTTATACCTCTGAGACAAATGAGACTTTAAGTACAGTGGGTCACAACACTATACTCCCGTCGATGCCCACCCACTCACTCCCACACTCACTTAAGTTGGACCTAACCATATGTAAACAATTATGGAATTTAAACCATTAATAGTGGAAATTTATGATTGTGGACTGCATTGTATTATTAATGACCTGACTTACTAATTAGTGTTTTGGTTCACAAATTATACACATAAAAAGAATATGCAGAGAGAATGTATCTTATAAACATATATTCCATGTTCCCAAAATTTACACTGGAGATGGACCCCATTTACATGTATCATTTTATATTTCACATAAATTAAACAAATTTAGAAATTCACTTTGCCGTATATTGCTTGGGTCCCATATTATTGTTAGCAGATCACATCTTAAAACTTCCTAAACAATAACTAACAGAAACATGTAAAGTAAAAGGACACAAGTGCAACTAATGTGACATTTATTGTGGCAACGTTTCGCTCTCCAGGAGCTTTATCAAGCCATTACAAACAATACATGGACACAGAGGGTATATATAGGCTCAGAGTGAGGTGCAATACTAGTGAGGTACCATTTCGATGTTCACTAGTGGTAGTAGTAGTAGTAGTAGTAGTAGTGGTAGCAGTAGTAGTAGTAGTAGTAGTAGTAGTGGTAGTGACATAAGTAATACAATATGGTAGAGCAATTAATTCGTACATGAGTAAAAGGATATAAAAGCTATTACTGGGTAACATAACTTGATAACTTGAACAACGCCTGTGTACAACACCGAAATTCCACCAATCATCTCATGAAATTCAGAGACGCCCAATTAGTAATCAAAGAAACTAATTTCCGCAGACGCAAGTGCCTTGAATCAGCACTGATCGCTGTTTCGAATACAATTAAACAAAACAACGGCAGCTTCACCATCTCCGAAGTCTTAGCAAGAATCCTCCTGAAAACAGTAAACCCTGCCATCACATAGTCTCTCCTGTTATACTACACAAAGCACAGAGAGTGAACACTGAAACAAGCTGCCTCTTTCCAGTCTATATTTGTCCAACCTATTTTTATGTTACCCAAGTAATAGCTTTTATATCCTTTTACTCATGTACGAATTAATTGCTCTACCATATTGTATTACTTATGTCACTACCACTACTACTACTACTACTACTACTACTACCACTACTACTACTACTACTACTACTACCACTAGTGAACATCGAAATGGTACCTCACTAGTATTGCACCTCACTCTGAGCCTTTATATACCCTCTGTGTCCATGTATTGTTTGTAATGGCTTGATAAAGCTCCTGGAGAGCGAAACGTTGCCACAATAAATGTCACATTAGTTGCACTTGTGTCCTTTTACTTTACATATTGTCGGTAATTCTACCAACTTTATTATAACAGAAACATGGGCAGCTCTCTGAACTATTGAAAATATATGGAAGTGTACATTATATGTGCTGTGCAACTCAGCTGTTTCAGTGTCTCCTTATTTTCCACCATCCCAGCTATATTGCATCTGTTTCCCAGAAAATATGACCATCTGCAGCAAACTGGTTGTCCAATTTAGCCGTTACACCCATTGTTGGATCCCATGGCACAAAATTTATCACCACTATTATATTCAACCAATGTTAGTCCGCCATTTCTTCTGCGTCTCTCCCCCGACACAGTTCCCTGCGGTGCTGGTTCTTCCTTGTTCTCTCGATATTTCTCTAAAGTCAAACCAATATCACGTATTAATGAATATATATTTTATTAACACATCGGCCGTCTCCCACCAAGGCAAGGTGGCCCGAAAAAGAAAATCTTTCGTTATTCACTCTATTACTGTTATTCACTCTATTGCAGTTATAAAACTGTAACATTAACACATCTACAGAGTGCAGACACTGTATTTCCTTCCCGTCTCCAGGACTCAAGTCCAGCCTGCCGGTTTCCCTGAATTCCTTCATGAATGTTGCTTTGCTCACACTCCAACAGAACGTCATGTCCTAAAAACCATTTGCCTCCAATTGCTCCTATCTAACATGCTCACGCATGCTTGTTGGAAGTCTAGGCCTTGCTCACCCAAAACCTCCTCTACCCCTCCCTCCAGCCTTTTGTAGGCCGACTCCTACCCTGCCTTCTCCGCACTACAGATTTATATGCTCTCGAGGTCATTATTTTGTTCCAACCTCTCTACATATCCAAACCACCTCAACACCTCCTTCCTCAGCCCTCTGGATAATAGTTTTGGTAATCCCGCACCTCCCCCTAATTTCAAAACTACGAATTCTCTGCATTATATTCACACCACACATTGTCCTCAGACATGACATCTCCACTGCCTCCAGCCTTCTCCTTGTTGCAATATTCACCACTCATGTTTCACAACCATGTAAGAGCTTTGGTATAACTATACTCTCATATATTCCACTCTTTGCTTCCATGGACAAAATTCTTTGTCTCCACAGACTCCTAAGTGTATCACTCACCTTTTTCCCTTAATCAATTCTATGATTCACCTCATGTTTGATAGTCCTATCTGCTGACACGTCCACTCATTTAATCTGAATGCATTCACCTCCTCCATACTCTCTTCCTCCACTCTGATATCCAATCTTTTGTTACCTAATTTCTTTCCTCATCACCTTACCCTTTCCTATATTCACTTTTACTTTTTTTTCTTTTACATATCCTACCAAACTCATCAACTAACCTCTGCAACTTCTCTTCAAAATCTACCAAAAGCACAGAGTCATCAGCAAACAGCAACTGAGACAACTCCCACTTTTTGTTACATTCCCCAACAATAACTTCTCTTACAACCCCATCTATATTGAACAACTATGGTGACATCACACATGTAAATATATTGAACAACTATGGTGACATCACACATCTATAAATATATTGAACAACTATGGTGACATCACACATCTATAAATATATTGAACAACTATGGTGACATCACACATCTATAAATATATTGAACAACTATGGTGACATCACACATCTATAAATATATTGAACAACTATGTTGACATCACACATCTATAAATATATTGAACAACTATGGTGACATCACACATCAATAAATATATTGAACAACCATGGTGACATCACACGTCAAAAATGGTGACGTCACACATCAACCATGGTGACGTCACACATCAACCATGGTGACGTTACACATCAACCATGGAGACGTCACACATCAACCATGGTGACGTCACACATCAACCATGGTGACGTCACACATCAACCATGGTGACGTCACACATCAACCATGGTGACGTCACACATCAACAATGGTGACGTCACACATCAACCATGGTGACGTCACACATCAACCATGGTGACGTCACACATAAACCATGGTGACGTCACACATCAACCATGGTGACGTCACACGTCAACCATGGTGACGTCACACATCAGCCATGGTGACGTCACACATCAACCATAGTGACGTCACACATCAACCATAGTGACGTCACATATCAACCATAGTGACGTCACATCAACCATGGTGACGTCACACATCAACCATGGTGACGTCACACATCAACCACGGTGACGTCACACATCAACCATGGTGACGTCACACATCAAAAATGGTGAAGTCACACATCAACCATTGAGACGTCACACATCAACCATGGTGACGTCACACATCAACCATGGTGACGTCACACATCAACCATGGTGACGTCACACATCAACCATGGTGACGTCACACATCAACCATGGTGACGTCACACATCAACCATGGTGACGTCACACATCAACCATGGTCACGTCACACATCAACCATGGTGACGTCACACATCAGCCATGGTGACGCCACACATCAACCATGGTGACATCACACATCAACCATGGTGACGTCACATATCAACCAGGTTGACGTCACACATCAAACATGGTGACGTCACACATCAACCATGGTGACGTCACACATCAACCACGGTGACGTCACACATCAACCATGGTGACGTCACACATCAACCATGGTGACGTCACACATCAACCATTGAGACGTCACACATCAACCATGGTGACGTGACACATCAACCATGGTGACATGACACATCAGCCATGGTGACGTGACACATCAACCTTTTTGACGTCACACATAACCATGGTGACGTCACACATCAACAATGGTGACGTCACACATCAACCATGGTGACGTCACACATCAACCATGGTGACGTCACACATCAACCATGGTGACGTCACACATCAACCATGGTGACGTCACACATCAACCATGGTGACGTCACACATCAACCATGGCGACTAACCACATCAACAATGGTGACGTCACACATCAACCATGGTGACGTCACACATCAACCATGGTGACGTCACACATCAACCATGGTGACGTCACACATAAACCATGGTGACGTCACACATCAACCATGGTGACGTCACAATTCAGCCATGGTGACGTCACACATCAACAATGGTGACATCACACATCAACCATGGTGACGTCACACATCAACCATGGTGACTGTAGACAGCCTGTACTGTCAGAGCACACAGCCTAGCCGTCTGCTCTGACTAGTTCATATTTCGCGGCATTCAGTGCTGCCCTCTGTAGGCCTACCTAGGTCGGTGGGAAGCACAGACCACTCTCTCTCACTCCTGGACCGACCGACTTGACGTACACAAGTACTCCCCCTCCACGGACTGGCTTGCGGTCAGATAAGATAAGATTTTGTTCGGATTTTTAACCCCGGAGGGTTAGCCACCCAGGATAACCCAAGAAAGTCAGTGCGTCATCGAGGACTGTCTAACTTATTTCCATTGGGGTCCTTAATCTTGTCCCCCAGGATGCGACCCACACCAGTCGACTAACACCCAGGTACCTATTTGCTGCTAGGTGAACAGGACAACAGGTGTAAGGAAACGTGTCGAAATGTTTCCACCCGCCGGGAATCGAACCCGGGCCCTCCGTGTGTGAAGCGGGAGCTTTAGCCACCAGGCCACCGGGCCACACCACCCTCACACTGCCCGTTGTGTACTCACTCCTACCCGATTAAAGCCAATCTAGTCCACGGCCGTATCATTGCTACCTACGCTACCTTCATCGGCACTAAACCGCTGTTCAACAGTAAGAACAGCAATAACAGTGGTGACAGCGGAGTCAGCGGCATTGTGAGCCTCTTCAGGGTGGAGGGGTCAACACCATCGGTCGACGCCAGTCAACATCATCCGTCGTCATCCAACGCACCTGCTGGCCTAAAGAGTTATCTGTTACTCCCAGCGTCTTGACGGGACCCGAGATAGATCTTCGTCCAAGATTTTTCCCACACAATCTGGACATAGGCGTCACGGCGTCATCTCCAGCCTTAGCAGTCACGTGTTCACCTCATCACCCTCTCTACAGCCCTTCAACACTCTCCAGCACCATTCTCCTTCCTCCTACAGCGTCCCTACGCCCTTCTCAGCTACAAGAAGTAGAGGTGAGGTCGTTTAGTGTGTTGGCTTCGTGTGGCTCCACGAGTGACCACGAGGCAGCTCTGGGGTTGGTTTATACCCTAATCAGCGTGTAAACACACCAGCCTTCTCTGCTACGCAACTTCGTCCGTCTCGCCGTCCATGTGTGTTGTGTTCTTCCCAGTTTCCTCCAAGAAGTTCTACCTGGCTTAACCACGTGGGAACCCAGTTGGCTTAGCCCCTAAGCCAGCAAAGTTCAGCGTCTACAGCAGCTCGTGACTCATCATAGTGTCTACAACTACTCAGCGTCTACGTATCTCCAGCCAGTGCAGTTTTTTTTTGTGTTGCCCAGTTTAATTTTTTTTTTCCCTTTCCCTTGCTGTTTTATTCCCAGTTATCACCAGTTCTGTTTTCCCCAGTGATTTGTTACAGTAAAACTTACTCGTCCCAGTTCAAAGTTTCACTTAAGCTTGTTTTTAGCACGTTCGAGTAGTGCAGTAAATGTTTTGTTCTCCGTGTGCTGAAGCAGCAGTCAGTCAGCGCGCCCAGACACGCTTGCCAGTGTAAACAACCAACACACAGCTGTGGTCACGCCGGGTATCCACGTCTTCTAATATCTTATACCTCCACAGAGTTACCCCGGTCCTTCCTGTTCTTCCCAAGTCCATTCTGATAATTTTTTTTCTACGACATTGAAGCCCCATAGCAGTATACAAATGCTACGAGGCGTGTAGTGTTACTAGAGCATCACTGAAAGTTCCAGGACCTGCAGCACCCAGTACCTTCGTCCATCTGCACTCAAAGTTAAGTAAACAGTGACTTACCTAGCATTTCCTAATATTTTGTGACATTATTTAACTGTCCTGCACCAATACAGTTACAGTTACTGAAGCCATACTTCAGTAAATTGTTCAGTGTCATCAGTGCACATTTTGCCATTTACCTACAGCTTCTTAAATTTTGTAAATTTATTTTTGCACTCCTACATTTTAAATTCCAGTATTTTATTCTGCTTCTTGCACCTCAGTTATTGATTTAAATTGTTCAGTGTTAACCATTTATACAATTTACCTCTCACATACAGTCTTCATGTAATCCCTGTGTGCTGTTATTTTGTTAGTTGCACCTGCAAGTTAGCCACAGATTGTTGACAACCCTGCACTGCTTTGTTTGTTAGTGTTTTTTTCTTTTAATAAGTGTAATCTTCAAGTACTTAAGTATTAGTTTATTCTACCTGCAGTGATACAATCTGTGCCTAGCCCATTAAACTTTTCTTCTGTTTCCCCATTTATTTGCTCTACATATATTCTATGTTTTATCAGTGAATATTCACCTATGTGCATTGCATTTTGCTATTTTGTATACCCAAGTCATTGAGTGTATTTTTGGGAACCTGCTTATTTACCATTAATTACCAAAATTCCTTGTGAAGTTAATTAATTTTGACCTTGAGATTGTGCAAATTTTTTCTTTTTGCCAGTGTACACCCTGCTAACACCAGTTAACCTTTGCCATATTCTTGAATTTAATAATTTGCATTTTTATTAATTTTATTTTGTGTGCAATATAGCAATTCTGGATACAGTGTATTTTTTTTTCTGTGATTTTTGGCACTATTCCATACTCTGATATCTTTTCTGTGCCAACTTCCCTTGTGCAAGTGAATTACCCCTTTTTTTTTTGCGTTTCAATTTGCAACTGCTAGCACCCGCAATCTTTTTAAACTGTGCTTGCAGCACAGTTTAGTGTTGTGTAGTACCTGATTTATTTTAATTTTGTGCAATTTTTGCTACCAGTGTTTACAGTTCAACTCCTTTTCATAAATTTTGTTGCCAGATTCCTGGTGAAATTATTGACTATCCTTAGCTTCATTTTGTGCACTTCCCTGTAGTACATTCACTTGCATACATCTCTTATTTTGTGTTCAGAGTGTATCACTATTTCCCTTTTTATTGTTGTTTTGCTCAAATTATTTCTATCTCTAAGCAGTTTACCTAGTACTGTGGTGCTGAGTTCTCTTTGACTCTGTTTTGAATTGTAGCCAGTGCATACCATTTCTTGCTCTGACCTGTTTACCCTCTTCGTGACCTAATTGCATTTGAACAATTGACGTCATGACTAAGACACGCAGTGGCCATGCCGTTAGTCTAGATTCTGCTGGTGCCAGCAATGGTGCCTCAGCCAGCGTGAACACGCGGCAGGGCATCGAAGCCCCAGCGACAGTTGGTCAACTTGTGGCTTAAGCCTCGACCACCAGTGGGCCGGCTCATCGTCCATACCTGACCCTTATTTTTGACGGTCGTGCAAATAGTTTAGAGCCATGGCTGCAGTCAGTCGAGACGACTGTTCAGGCTCTATTTGATAGTCCAACGGATACACAGTACATTCATGCTGCTGTTGCAGCAGTGGATCTCACCCAGGGTGATATAGGTGCCTTTGTGCAGCTCAAGCGCGTTTGTAAGATTCAGTCTTGGGATGAACTTAAGGAGGAATTTAGGCGTTATTTTCGGCGTAGTCGCCAACGCCATTACATTGACATCGTTACCAGCGTCTTGGCCGAATGTCAATACCGGCACGAAAGCCCCCTGGCTTGCGTTTGCTGGTTCGAGCAAGCCGCCACGGACTTTACTGATGCCATCAACTCCACTAAGTGGGTGGATGGTGATGGTCGTATTGCTGCTAAAGACATCATCCCCATGCTGGCTGTCGGCATCATGCGGAGGGATGCCGCCCCTAACCTCTGGGCTGCCATTGATGCGCTAGGACTCGGCCCTCAGCACGACGTCCTGGGTGCATATGACGCCATCGACTCGCTCAAGCCGCCTTCCGAGCAAGGCAAGGTTTGCCGCTTTGCGGATGATCCCCTACCCATCCTTCCGGCGCCATCCACAGTGACCCCGCGGTCGCAGCCGGAAGTCACTTTTGCTGCTGCTGTCAGACAACCAGCCCACAAAGTTTCTAACCCCAGTCCCACTAACTCGCGCCTAAGTAAAAATATTGACCACAGTAACAACAGTCGGTCTCATACAAAAAGGCAGTCATCGACTTCCTGGACCAGGGCTAAACGTCGCCAGCAGACACCACCCCCAACCTCACCCGCTAAGCGTGTAGTGACTTGTTTCAACTGTGGCAAACGAGGGCACTACCGATCGGAGTGTTACAAACCTAAGTCCCCGCAAAGTAACCGTCACAGTCCCCATGCTCAGTATCCCAGTAACCATAACCGTCCCCATGCTCAGTATCAAGGTAACCGTCACCGTCCCCATGCTCAGCTTCGCGAGGGAGTCTGTGTTTACCACAATACTTCCAGTCATACCTCCCATGAGTGTAACAAGCTGCGAAGTATACTGACAGCTGAGTGGAGCAAGCAGTCATCGCGCAATGCACATGCTCGTAGAAGCCCTTCCACTAGTTCGGGGGAAGAGGCGCGTCCGCAAAACCAGCGAAAGACATAGTAACCCTGTCGGAGTCGCTGTATTCCGTCCCTGTCCGCAATGCATTCGCTGCCCTGGGCAGTGATACGCTTGCCGACAGTGAGGAAACCGAGTGTCTTGACGTTGTTGCCGAGACTCGTACCGTACCTTCCAGGTCGAGCCTCGTCAACAAGTGTCGAGCCTCGAGCAGCTGTGACTCCGGGGATCTCGTCGGCCTGTCATGCCTTCATGTTCGGTATGACAACCCATGTGGACCGCTCATCGAGTCCACTGTCCACAATAAGCCTGTTCAGCTTTTCCTAGATACAGGTTCGGTGGTTAACATTGTCCGCTCCACTTTTTTCTGAGACATTGGCCTTCACGCGGCCATGTTGACAGAGCCGTCTGCCATTCAGACCTTGAGAGGAGTCTCAGGTAAACCGCTGACGGTTCGCGGTCGCACAACGCTAGAATTTGTGGTCCAGGGTCACAAGCTGTCCGCAAAATTCTTAGTCGTAGATGGTATTGTTTTCCATGGTGACCTGCTCATAGGGTTCAAAACCATGGCAGATCTTAGGATCCGTTTAGATCCAGCTGAGTGGAAAGGGGAATTCAACGGAGTGGATGTGCCCTTCTGGGGCGTGCGCTTAGGATCCACTACGTGCTACTCTGTCTCAGAGTATGCACAGTGCCTAGAATCGTTGGAAACCGGAGGTTTCCATAGCACATTCTCCCCGGGGTCGGTCTCTTGTCCTGATCGACCTCGTAGTAGAGCTCGTTGCCCATCACCTCCTGGCCATCAGTGCGTAGTTACCAGTGAAACCCAGTCTGGGGACGCCCAGTCTAACCTTCACTCTAACTCTGACGCTGTTGTAGAGACCAGCAGTTGTCAAGCCGCAGTATCCCTGTCGGCAGGCGACTGTCTGACTCGTGTCATGGCATCAGCGAGCAGAGTTACTGCTTGTACAAAGTATGACGTCACTTTGTCAGCTAACTCGCTCACTCCTGTTACGGTGTACGTGAGCAGAGCTTTTGAAGGAGACCATGTGCTGGTTGACAACGACACATGCCGAGTCAAGGGCCTCTCCCTTGAACCATCCTTGCACACAGTGCAACGTGGTAAGTTGCAAGTCCTTGTTGTCAACATGCATAGTCGAGAATTTCCCCTGCGGAAGAATACCTCACTTGTCGACCTTGTCAGATTCCCTCTCCCGGTGAGAGTGGAGGGTGAAGCCCCAGCTGACTTCCTTGTGAGTGCAGTTCTCCCAGGCGAGTCTGCTGCTGACTCTTCCAACACCCGGCCAGTGCAGGAAGATGATCTAGCTTTGACAGACTACCCTGAAGAGGTCCCAAAACTTCTCCAGGTTCTCAATCGTGCACGTTCTGCAGTTGCACTAGATGGTGAGTCGATGGGTTTGACCCCACTGATCTCTCACCGTATTCCACTTGACAAAGGTACTAAACCCATTTATGTACCTGCGTATCGCCTGCCACATGCGCAAAGAGTCTTCGCCGAAGAACTCATTACACGGATGCTCCGTGATGGAGTTATTGAGGAGTCCACTTCCCCGTGGAATGCTCCCCTTATTCTGGTTCCCAAGAAAGACGGAACCTGGCGCCCTGTTATCGATTACAGGAAACTGAATGCATGTACCATCCCAGACCGCTTTCCATTGCCAGTTCTGAACGACCTGTTGCAGAACATCGGCGATAATAAGGTCTTTTCAACTCTTGATCTTCTTCAAGGGTTCTGGCAGATCCCCCTCGATGATGAGAGCAGAGAGTTGACAGCTTTCTCTACGCCAACTGGTCATTACCAGTTCAGGAGGATGCCCTTCGGCTTGCGCGGAAGCCCAATCACGTTTAGTCGTTTGATGACGACAATTTTCCGTACCCTCCTAGGTGGCACGCTCATGGTCTACCTGGATGATCTCATAGTCATGTCGCAAGATGTCCCATCACATCTTGAGAAACTTGACAGGGTATTGGACAGGCTAGCTCAGGCAAATCTTAAGGTAAAGCTCTCCAAATGTCATTTCCTCCGGAAGGAAATAAAATTTCTGGGTCACGTAGTAACTCAGAATGGCATAAAGACGGACGAGTCTAAAATCTCGGCCGTGCAGAAATTCCCCAGACCCATGACGGCGGATGCAGTCCGGTCCTTCATGGGCCTGGCGGGTTTCTACCGCACCTTTATCGCAGGTTTCTCCACCATTGCTGCACCCCTGACACGCTTACTCAAGAAGGATGCCCCTTTTGAGTGGACGTGTGATCAGGAACGAGCTTTTGTCATTCTTAAGAACAAGTTAACATCAGCCCCAACCCTTAGATTCCCTGATTTCACCAAGGCATTTACCTTGACGACTGATGCCAGCAAAGTTGGCATCGGTGCAGTCTTGTCACAGGAATCTAATGGTAAGCAACAGCCTATTGCCTATGCTAGCCGTGTTCTTACTAAAGCAGAAGTCAATTATTCAGTGACAGAGCTAGAAGCTTTAGCCATTGTATGGGCCCTGAGTCATTTTCGGGATGTCATCTATCATTATCCTATCAAGATTTATACAGATCATTTACCCTTATTGGCCCTTTTTGCGAATAAGAACCTCTCGGGAAAGCATGCTCGGTGGTCGCTCACGTTCAATGACTACAACCCTGAAATTTGCTATGTCCCAGGTAAGCAAAATGTTGTAGCTGATGCCCTGTCGAGACATATAGCATTCGTGAGTGTCGGCAATTCGTTCTCTGTTGAGGATCTCGAGAGAGCCCAACGACAGGACCCTGTGTGGTCTCCAGTCCTTCGTTTCCTGACCAAGGAGGACGTTGACTTACAGGTCAAGTCTCCCGTTCCACTGAAGGATTTAGTGGTCAACCAAGGAGTACTGTGCCGTGTTGCACAGCTGGTGGACCCCGGCAGAACCGTATACCAACTGGTGATACCAGAGTCCATGATACCAGCTACTCTTAGGTTGATCCACAATGTCCCAGGTGTAGCGCACCCCGGGAAGGACCGCAGTATCAAACAGGCATGAATGAAATATTTCTGGCCTAAGATGGCATCGGACTTTGCCAAGCATGTACACCAGTGTGTTGTCTGCCTACAGCACAAGGGTACCATTACAGGTCCTAACCCCATTCTAAAGTATCCCATTACAAAGGAGCCCTGGGAGAGAACTTCTGTCGACCTGTTGACGAACTTCTCGACCTCGGAGAAGGGAAATAAGCACCTGCTTGTAATGGTAGATAACTTGATGCGGTACAGTGAATTAGTACCCATCCCTGATAAAACCGCGGAAACGGTCGCTAGTGCTTTCCGTGAGCATGTTGTTCTTCGTCATACTTGCCCACGTGTCCTTCTGTCAGACAATGGGTCTGAGTTTATAAATGGCATAATGCAGGATCTTTGCTCCTGATTCAACATTCATCAAGCGCCAGTAGCTCCACGCCACCCTGCGAGTAATGGTCTTGCTGAACGTACAAATCGCAAAGTCCTGGAGGTGCTCAGAGTAACCGTTAACCCAAGTTGTACTACATGGGATGAGGCTATCCCAGATGTTCAGTGTACATTAAATTCCTCCCTCAACAGCTCGATCGGTGAGACACCTCATTTTGCTTTGTATGGCTATGACAAGCGCTTACCATATGAAATTCTGTTTACTCCACCTAGACCTACTTACGATACTGATAACCCCAGTGTAGTAAAGATGAGGACAACGCAGCTTGTCTTCCAGCGGGTACGAGAGAACCTTATGAAAGCTACTGATAGGTTCACGTCTGAGCGCAATGCCCGCGCCAAGGAAAGCAAAGTGGAACCAGGTTGCAAAGTTATGTTGCTCAACCCAGTGCAGACCCCAGGTATGCACAAACTTGTCCCAAAGTTTGTGGGTCCTTACCGTGTCCTACGACAACTCCGTGGCAATAAGTTCGAGGTGAGGGAGATTGCTACGGGAACTATCAAGGAAGCCCACCTTGATCACATGAAGTATGTGGACCATATGCAGGCCGAAGCAGAGCTGGAGGTGCGTGCGTTGCAATGCCACGATCAGACTAATGTTAGGGAAAAACCGTCTATCCCTTCTCCCACTACTACTGGTACGGAAGACGGCCCAGTAAGGCTCCATACTTATGGCCTGCGACCCAGGACAACAGTACATTTCTGTGACATTGACGTACCTACTGACTTGTCTGACTCCTACGCTAGTTATGCTAATTGTTGCTTGCAGAAATGGGTATAAATGCACACACATTGTATAGCTAGTCGATAATAGAGTCAGGGTGGACAACATCATGTAATTATGTAAATACTTTTAGAAGGGTACCCAGAGTGTAATGAATTCCATGGATATAGTATTAATGTACATATGTGCACCAGTGTTTTATAACAAAAGAAAAAAGCCTGTATTACGGTCAGGGCAGTGCTGCCCTCTGAGTTACATGTCACACCTTAGGAAATGCTACTGTCAGTCATTGTTTGCAGATGTGAGCGTGCAACAACGTTAGTAGACGAGTGGTCAACTGATGTTCAGCTCTGCGGACAACCTGTATATAGAAGATTTTAGTTCCAGTGCTGACGTCTCCTGGCTCTCTACTGGATGAAACAGCGCGGGCAAACCAGTTTTCTCTTCCCCTGGATGGGAGAGTTTTTTTTTGCCTGTTGCATTTTTTTTTTGTCCATTTTTTATTTACTAGTGAGCGAAAGCCAGTCCCTCTCTGGGGTAGCTAGTGTAATTCCTTTATACCTATGGGCCCACCAGTATTGTCGCGTCGGGACGACGCGAGGTGCGTGGCCGAGCAAATGTAGACAGCCTGTACTGTCAGAGCACACAGCCTAGCCGTCTGCTCTGACTAGTTCATATTTCGCGGCATTCAGTGCTGCCCTCTGTAGGCCTACCTAGGTCGGTGCGAAGCACAGACCACTCTCTCTCACTCCTGGACCGACCGACTTGACGTACACAAGTACTCCCCCTCCACGGACTGGCTTGCGGTCACTCCCTCACACTGCCCATTGTGTACTCACTCCTACCCGATTAAAGCCAATCTAGTCCACGGCCGTATCATTGCTACCTACGCTACCTTCATCGGCACTAAACCGCTGTTCAACAGTAAGAACAGCAATAACATGACGTCACACATCAACCATGGTGACGTCACACATCAACCATGGTGACGTCACATATCAACCATGGCGACTAACCACATCAACAATGGTGACGTCACACATCAACCTTGGTGACGTCACACATCAACCACGGTTACGTCACACATCAACCATAGTGACATCACATATCAACCATGGTGACGTCACACATCAACCATGGTGACGTCACACATCAACCATGGTGACGTCACACATCAACCATGGAGACGTCACACATCAATCGTGGTGACGTCACACCATCAACAATGGTGACGTCACACATCAATCGTGGTGACGTCACACATCAACCATGGCGACGTCACATATCAACCATGGTGACGTCACACATCAAATATGGTGACGTCACACATCAAACATGGTGACGTCACACATCAACCATGGTGACATCACACATCAACCATGGAGACGTCACACATCAACCATGGCGACTAACCACATCAACAATGGTGACGTCACACATCAACCATGGTGACGTCACACATCAACCATGGTGACGTCACATATCAACCATGGTGACGTCACACATCAACCATGGTGACGTCACACATCAACCATGGAGACGTCACACATCAATCGTGGTGACGTCACACATCAACCATGGTGACGTCACATATCAACCATGGTGACGTCACACATCAACCATGGTGACGTCACACATCAAACATTGAGACGTGACACATCAATCGTGGTGACGTCACACATCAACCATTAAGACGTCACACATCAATCGTGGTGACGTCACACATCAATCGTGGTGACGTCACATATCAACCATGGTGACGTCACACATCAACCATGGTGACGTCACACATCAACCATGGAGACGTCACACATCAACCATGGTGACGTCACAATTCAGCCATGGTGACGTCACACATCAACAATGGTGACGTCACACATCAACCATGGTGACGTCACACATCAACCATGGTGACGTCACATATCAACCATGGTGACGTCGCAATTCAGCCATAGTGACGTCACACATCAACAATGGTGACGTCACACATCAACCATGGTGACGTCACACATCAACAATGGTGACGTCACAATTCAGCCATGGTGACGTCACACATCAACCATGGTGACGTCACACATTAAACATTGAGACGTGACACATCAATCGTGGTGACGTCACACATCAACTATGGAGACGTCACACATCAATCGTGGTGACGTCACACATCAATCGTGGTGACGTCACATATCAACCATGGTGACGTCACACATCAACCATGGTGACGTCACACATCAACCATGGAGACGTCACACATCAACCATGGTGACGTCACAATTCAGCCATGGTGACGTCACACATCAACAATGGTGACGTCACACATAAACCATGGTGACGTCACACATCAACCATGGTGACGTCACACATCAACCACGGTGACGTCACACATCAACCATGGTGACGTCACACATCAACAATGGTGACGTCACACATCAAACATTGAGACGTGACACATCAACAATGGTGACGTCACTTATCAACCATGGTGACGTCACACATCAACCATGGTGACGTGACACATCAACCATGGTGACGTCACACGTCAACCATGGTGACGTCATACATCAACCATGGTGACGTCACTCAACCATGGTGACGTCACACATCAACCACGGTGACGTCATACATCAACAATGGTGACGTCACACATAAACCATGGTCACACATCAACCATGGTGACGTCACACATAAACCATGGTCACACATCAACCATGGTGACGTCACACATCAATCATGGTGACGTCACACATCAACCATGGTGACGTCACACATCAAGCATGGTGACGTCACACATCAACCATGGTGACGTCACAATTCAGCCATGGTGACGTCACACATCAACCATGGTGACATCACAATTCAGCCATGGTGAAGTCACACATCAACCATGGTGACGTCACACATCAACCATGGTGACGTCACATATCAACCATGGTGACGTCACATATCAACCATAGTGACGTCACACATCAACCATGGTGACGTCACACATCAACCATGGAGACGTCACACATCAATCGTGGTGATGTCATACCATCAACAATGGTGACGTCACACATCAATCGTGGTGACGTCACAATTCAGCCATGGTGACGTCACACATCAACCATGGTGACGTCACACATCAACCATGGTGACGTCACACATCAACCATGGTGACGTCACATATCAACCATGGTGACGTCACACATCAACCATATTGACGTCACACATCAACTATGGTGACGTCACACATCAACCATGGTGGCGTCACACATCAACCATGGTGACGTCACACATCAACCATGGTGACGTCACACATCAACCATATTGACGTCACACATCAACTATGGTGACGTCACACATCAACCATGGTGGCGTCACACATCAACCATGGTGACGTCACACATCAACCATGGTGACATCACACATCAACCATGGTGACGTCACACATCAACCATGGTGACGTCACACATCAACCATGGTGACGTCACACATCAACCATGGTGACTTCACACATCAACCATGGTGACGTCACACATCAACCATGGTGACGTCACACATCAACCATAATGACGTCACACATCAACCATGGTGACGTCACATAAACCATGGTGATGCCACACATCAACCATGGTGACGTCACTCAACCATGGTGACGTCACACATCAACCATGGTGACGTGACACATCAACCATGGTGACGTCACACATCAATTATGGTGACGTCACACATCAACCATGGTGACGTCACACATCAACCATGGTGACGTCACACATCAACCATGGCGACTAACCACATCAACCATGGTGACGTCACACATCAACCATGGTGACGTCACACATCAACCATGGCGACTAACCACATCAACCATGGTGACGTCACACATCAACCATGGTGACGTCACACATCAACCATAATGACGTCACACATCAACCATGGTGACGTCACACATCAACCATGGTGACGTCACACATCAACCATGGTGACGTCACAATTCAGCCATGGTGACGTCACACATCAACAATGGTGACGTCACACATCAACCATGGTGACGTCACACATCAACCATGGTGACGTCACACATCAAACATTGAGACGTGACACATCAACAATGGTGACGTCACATATCAACCATGGTGACGTCACACATCAACCATGGTGACGTCACACATCAACCATGGTGACGTCACACATCAACCATGGTGACGTCACACATCAACCATGGTGACATCACAATTCAGCCATGGTGACGTCACACATCAACCATGATGACGTCACACATCAACCATGGTGATGTCACACATCAACCATGGTGACGTCACATATCAACCATGGTGACGTCACACATCAACCATGGTGACGCCACATATCAAGCTTGGAGACGTCACACATCAATCGTGGTGACGTCACACCATCAACAATGGTGACATCACACATCAATCGTGGTGACGTCACACATCAACCATGGCGACGTCACATATCAACCATGGTGATGTAACACATCAACCATGGTGACGTCACACATCAACCATGGTGACGTCACACTTCAACCATGGTGACGTCACACATCAACCATGGTGACGTCACAATTCAGCCATGGTGACGTCACACATCAACCATGGTGACGGCACACATCAACCATGGTGACGTCACATATCAACCATGGTGACGTCACACATCAACCATATTGACGTCACACATCAACTATGGTGACGTCACACATCAACCATGGTGGCGTCACACATCAACCATGGTGACGTCACACATCAACCATGGTGACGTCACACATCACACATCATGGTGACGTCACACATCAACCATGGTGACGTCACACATCAACCATGGTGACGTCACACATCAACCATGGTGACGTCACACATCAACCATGGTGACGTCACACATCAACCATGGTGACGTCACACATCAACCATGGTGACTTCACACATCAACCATGGTGACGTCACACATCAACCATGGTGACGTCACACATCAACCATAATGACGTCACACATCAACCATGGTGACGTCACATAAACCATGGTGATGCCACACATCAACCATGGTGACGTCACTCAACCATGGTGACGTCACACATCAACCATGGTGACGTGACACATCAACCATGGTGACGTCACACATCAACCATGGTGACGTCACACATCAACCATGGACGACGTCACACATCAATTGTGGTGACGTCACACATCATCAACAATGGTGACGTCACACATCAATCGTGGTGACGTCACAATTCAGCCATGGTGACGTCACACATCAACAATGGTGACGTCACACATCAACCATGGTGACCGTGGTCACACATCAAACATTGACGTCACACATCGTCTATCAACCATGGTGACGTCAGTACGTCACACATCAACCATGGTGACGTACCAGTAACCAGTGTACCGTTGACTCAACGACCAACCGTCTCTGCCTGAGTCACTATCTATCAAGCTTGGAACTCATATTGCGCTGACCTGGCATTATTCAAAGACCCTCTCATGGGTACGTGGGCGGCCAGCCAGTCAGTCAGTGTTACGTCACACCATCAACAATGGTGACGTCACACATCAATCGTGGTGACGTCACAATTCAGCCGTGGTGACGTCACACATCTCTCAGTAGTAGTAACCAGTTACCAGTAACCAGTGTACCGTTGACTGAGCAAGGAGCTGACATTATTCAAAGACCCTCTATGTACGTGGGCGGCCACGGCTGTTAGGAGTGTGAGCAAGGAGGCAGGCCACGGCTGCAAGGGCGTTACGCACATTATCTGTAATTATACGTACAACCAGCCTACGTGAGTATTTCTTACCTAATGCACGTGTCGAACTCCCACATGATAAATGGTGACAGCGGTGTGGAGCGTGGATTTACGTTTTTAAGGGTAATTCAAGACGTTAGAAGGCTGTTTGTGAAGCGGCAGGGTCAAAGGTGAACCGTCACCCACCAGCCACTACCCTCACTCACCACCTCCAGCCTGCGAGCCTGTTGCAGCCGTTTCAAGCTTCCTGGCTTAGTTCGTGTGCTAATTGCTTCAATCTCCGAGGGGTTGACCCGGATTTTGCAATTAAGCCAGTCAGTAAGCCAGACTGTGGAAGTGAACGCCAGTCAGCCTATCATCCAGCCTGTCTCCTGTCATCCAACTGCTCCTCCGTGCTTTGTGCATCGTTACACGTCTTCCAGTCAGCCATTCTCGTGGGTTAAGCCAGTCAGCCAACCCAGCTTCTAACCCAGCTGAGAGAGAGAAGTAAGCCACGCAGTAAGAAGTAAGCCAAGTTCCTCTGAAGTATTGTCTATATCGCTTTGTGCTCCCTGTTGGATGCTAAGAGTGGTTTTCACCATTCCTGTGGCATAGAGTGGCTTATCAAGCCACCTTCGTGGGTAGTGAGTGGAGTGCGCGCCAGTGAGCGCCAGCGAGCGTCACTACCACCACCACCCATCCACTCTACTCACACCACCACCAGACACCCACCTCATCTACCTGTGGTTGTTTGCACCCTTGTACCGGGTCCTACTACTGTTTTGGCTCACATAATTGGTCAAGAGATTGAAGGTGAGCGCCAACGATAAAATCCAATTATGGGAGTTCCCCGAGTGAGCGCATTTCTTCCGACAACAGTGTGAGTGTAGGAGGAAACACCACCCGCCCACAGGACAACATCTTCACCTCATCACCCCTCACCGCCCGTCTACCACTACAGACTTCAGTGATAGTTTACAGACAGTTTTCTTGCATTTAAAGACATTTGCATGTGTGAGACATTTATAGTAAATTTCTTGTGTACTCTAAACCTTGTGTTTTCAGTGTAAACGCAGTATTTCTTTGACTCATTATTTTTATAATATTTTTCAGTGTTTTCACTTATATTTTTTTTTATCTGTGTTTTTTTTTTCTTTATGCTACTCCTGTCTGTAGTAAGTATTATTGTGTAGTGTACCAGTCAGTCACTCTGTGTGAAGTGATTCAATTTTTTTTTATTGTGTATTCTTTCAGCATTGTATTCTCCAGTAATTGTCATTGTATTTCATGCAGTGATATTCACCCCAGTATACTAAATTATCCATTTATTTCTATGTGTGTCTTTTTTTCGTATGCCAGCAGTGTCTCATTCCTCTAATTTTTTCACAGACTGTGTACCATTATTTTTGCCAGCAAATTTTTGTCGTATCAGTCACAGCAAGATTTTGTTGTATTGTCGTATCAGTCACAGCAGGATTTTGTTGTAAGAATATATTATAATAATGAAGTGTGCCCTGCCACTGTAAGTGTTAACCTACCCGTTTTGTTCCTTTGTTTTATTTTATTCATATTTTTATATTTCTTTGAACAAATTCACTCTTGATGAAATTTTAATTACTTTTAACGTAAAGTGTTTTCTTTACTCTGCTTGAGTAAATTGTTTTGTCTAATTTACAATTAAGAGTTAAAGTGTTCAATCAGTTTATTTTTTTTTTTCATAATTTTATTTCATTATTTTACCTGAGTTTTCCCAGTGACACTTTATTACTGCAGTGATTATTTCTACACTATTTTGTTGCACTTGTTCTGCAGTGAATTATTTTCTTTTATTGATATTTTTATGATTTATATTTTAATTTTGTCTATGCATTCTTAGAAAATACTTAAATTTCCCAGTTAACAATTTAATAATTATTTTATTTTATACTTTTACTTTAATTTAAAATTTAATTAATTAATTTCTTTATTAGCAAGAGTAAAGACAGCTCATTTTGCATTTAATTCAGTCTCCAGTAATATTTTTACTTGTATATTTCAATGTAAAATTTTTTTTGACCTTGAGTTGTCCTTCCTCTTGCAGTGTATCTTAGACATTTTTTTTATTCCTTCTGCAGAATTAGTTGTATATCTTTTATTTCAATTCTAGAATTTTATATCATTTTATTGTTCATTATTTTTGCCTTATTTGTTCTCGTGTTACTTTGCCATTATGTCTCACATACCGTCAAGTGATACTTTAGTGAATGTCGACACTCAGACCTCTCAGGCTACTATTGCTGCTCCTGTCATCAGTCCTCACAGTTCCTTACCGACTGACAGACCGCCTCAGACACCGAGATATTATAGTTATACTCGTGATTCCCTTGATGCGTTACCTTTATTCAATGGCCATGTACATAGTCTTGAAGCATGGTTTGCAGCCATTCGTTCTCGTGCTAGTGCTCTAGTTGAAGGTCCTCCTTCAGAGGAAAGTCTTATCAGACTTGCTAAAGAAGCTCTTTATCGATCTCCTGCTGCTGTTCACGTTGTTGATCTCCTTGATATGCGAGACTTCAGGAATCTTACTAAGTGGTCACAATATGAGGAACTGATTCGTTCTTTCCTTGTCCCAGTAAAAACAGCTGATCCATATGTCGTTCTTAGGGAACTAGTGAATGCTACACCCATGAGTAATGAATCGTTGAGTGCATTTGCTGTTAGATTAGACAAACTTTTATCATCTTTTATCAATGCTGTCCAATCATCATCTTTTGTCCCTGACGAGGATAAACCATCCACAGCATCGTTTGCTAAAATGGCAGCTTTTGGAGCAATTAAAGAACTAATGCCACCTGCTTCCGTGTGTGCTTATGAGGCTCATCCTCCAACTGTGACGATGGAACCACTTACAGCCTTAAATCATGTACGTTCCTTGTGCCCCCAGGGTACTTTCCCTTGTATCAAAAGTAATGTCACACATATGCCTCAGTCTGCACCACCTCTTGTTTGTGCCACAGAGACAAATCGTGGTCGTCAACCATCTCAGAGATCACCAAGAACCAGTGTACAGAGTCGTTATACACCTCGTAGTATTCATAGTACATTCAGTAACCATAGTCGGCGGAATTGTTATAACTGTGGTTTCCGTGGCCATATTGCAATTAATTGTCCTGATAGTTACCCTAAGAGACGTCGTACTGATGATGAGTACCCAGATCTTCCCTACTGTACTTATCATAGAATACATGGACATGACACATCTGAGTGCAATGCTCTCTATAACCTTCAGTACTCTAGGTCTTTCTTTGGCCGTTCCAACCGCAGAACCCGTAGAGGAAACAGATATCGTGGTTCTCAAAATAACCAGAGTCAGGCTCATTCTTCCAATTCTCAAACTAACCAGAACCAGGCTCGTTCTTCCATTTCGGGGGAATTCGAGCGCCCCAGTCAAACCGTCCCATGGTGACAGTAGGTGATAATGAGTACACCATCCCCGTTCACAATTCCTTTGAAGCCTTAAGCAGTCTCGAGAATGACAACCCTGCTGATGATGTTGCTTCACATGTCTCTGACATAGATGATTTTGGGGATGAAGTAGAACAAGTCTTTTCTGATGACAATCCACTTTTTTGTTTGCACATCATTTCCAATGCAACCATAGGCCCTATAGTGCAAGCATCTGTTTATAATGCGCCCGTTCATTTGTTCATGGACTCTGGTGCGCAAGTCAATATTATTAGGTCTAGTTTGTTTAAGGATAAGCAGTTACGACATGTCCTTCTCGTAGAACCGACTCATGTGTCCTCCCTTAGTGGAGTATCTGGTTCTCACCTGCGTGTCCGAGGTCGGACTTCCCTAACCTTTTCTATCCAAGGTAGAGACTTCACTGCTTCCTTCCTTGTTGTCGACCAGATTACTTTCCCTGGTGACCTTCTACTGGGATTTGCTTCCATGCGAGACTTACGCATTGTGCTCGACCCTTATCGATGGCATGCCCAAATTGACGACTTGATCGTTCCATTCTGGGGTTACCAGCTTGGATCAGAAATCTGTTATACTGCTGCAGAGTATGATGTACGGATTAAGTCCTTACAAGCTAATGCATTCTCCAGTAGCGTACCCAAGCGGTCAGGCACTGGTAATTCTGTCACTCCCATCAGTGTTCCACCTATACCTTCAGATTTGCAGGATAGTCCGATGCCTCAAGTGTCCGAGGACGCTCAGATTGCCTTGAGTGCACAACCTATCCCTGCAATGCCTGCTAGTTCGAGTAGTAGTTTCTCCACAGGGGACGCCTTGTCGGAAAACAATTACTTGCAACTAGTAATGCCATCTCTTGTTGATGTCACATGCCGTCTGCAGAAAGACGTCTCTGTTGCGGCTAGTGCTCTCACTAGAGTGTCTGTTGTTGTTCCTAGTGTTCCAGATGGTGATAACGTCCTAGTTGACAGTGATTCTTGCAAAGTAAAAGGTCTATTTGTTGAACCATCCTTACATGTTGTAAGAGATAGTAAGATCCATTTCTACCTGGCCAACACTTCTGGTCACAGTGTTCGCCTCAGAGCAAATACCAATCTCGTTGACCTTGTTCACTATCCTTACCCTGTTCAGGTAGAGGATGAGTTGTCACCTGACCAGTGGGTCGGTGCTATTTCTGCTGGGGAGACCTCATCCACTTCACTGGATCAATCTGTTCCACCAGTTGAGGAGAAAGACTTAGCTCCCACTGACTTCCCAGATGAAGTCAAGCGTTTGTTGACTCTGTTGAACAAACGTCGTAAAGCCATTGCTTTACCAGGTGAGAAGATGGGTATAACGAACTTATTGTCCCATCGTATTCCACTTGAACCTGGTACTAGACCTATCTACATACCTGCGTACAGAATGCCTCATTCACAAGTTGCTGTCGCAGAAGAATTGATCAATCAAATGCTTGATGATGGAGTTATTGCACCTAGCAATTCACCTTGGAATGCACCCTTGATACTAGTACCTAAGAAGGATGGTACTTGGCGCCCAGTGATTGACTTTAGGAAGTTAAACGCGAAAACCATTCCAGATCGCTTTCCACTTCCTGTACTGGGTGATCTTTTACGTAATATCGGAGATAACAAAGTCTTTTCAACCCTGGATTTGTTACAAGGGTTTTGGCAAGTCCCTCTTCACGAGGACAGCCAAGAGCTAACTGCATTCTCCACTCCTACAGGTCATTATCACTTCCTCCGTATGGCGTTTGGATTACGATCTTCCCCTATCACGTTCTCAAGGCTCATGACTAATATCTTTAGAGGTCTCATAGGTAATGCACTTATGGTGTACTTAGATGACGTAATCGTCATGTCTAAAGACGTGGATACACACTTGAAAAGACTTGATGTAGTACTTGGTAAGCTTGAAGAAGCCAATTTAAAGATCAAACTGTCTAAATGTCAATTTTTCAGATCAGAAATTAAGTTTCTTGGTCACGTAGTCACTCCTAGAGGGGTTACGACTGACCAAAGTAAAGTAACTGCAGTACTAAATTTTCCAACTCCCAAAACTGCTGATGCCGTAAGATCCTTTGTGGGCTTAGCAGGTTTTTATAGATCTTTCATTGCCAATTTTTCTTCCATAGCTGCTCCTCTAACTGAGTTGCTTAAGAAAGATGCTCCTTTTGTTTGGACCTTCCGTCAAGAAAGAGCATTCCACACTCTAAAAGAAAAGCTAACTTCTGCTCCAATTTTGAAATTTCCAGATTTTTCTAAGCCCTTCTATCTGACAACTGATGCTAGTTCAATTGGCATAGGTGCCATACTAGCTCAGAAGACCGATGGCAAGTACAACGCAGTTGCATTTGCTAGCCGAGTCCTTACGAAGGCTGAACGTAATTATACAGTAACTGAGCAAGAAGCTTTAGCAATAGTATGGTCTTTAAAGCACTTCCGAGACATTATTTATCAGTACTCTGTTCATGTCTTGACAGACCATGCTCCACTGATACCCTTATTCCAGAACAAACAACCTACTGGATGGTTAGCTAGATGGACCTTGACTATCCAAGAGTTCAATCCCACCTTTGAGCATTTACCTGGCAAGTCAAATGTAGTTGCAGATGCCTTATCGCGACATGTTAGTATAGTAACTGCAGACCCTCCATTTAGTGCTGAAGATGTAAAGAATGCTCAACGAACAGATCCCATGTGGTCTGGTGTGATTCGATTCCTGCTCCAGGAAGATCTTATTCTGACTGTGAAGCCACCAACACCCATCAGTGACTTTGTCATGAACCAAGAATTACTGTATCGAACAGCCGAGTTGGGTACTCCTAGCAGAAGAGTATACCAGTTAGTAATTCCACAGTCACTAGTGAATGTAGCCTTACAGCTAGTTCACGATGTACCAGGTGTTGCACACCCTGGTATGGATCGTTCAGTAAAACAAGCCAGATTGAAATACTTTTGGCCTCGTATGGCAACTGATATTTCTGAGTATGTTAAGAAATGTAGTGTCTGCATGCAACATAAAGGCAATGCTAATGGTCCTAACCCAATCCAAGTATATCCAACTACTAGCGAACCTAGGGAAAGAGTTGCGCTAGATTTGTTAACTAATTTCCAATGTTCCCTCCAAGGCAACAAACATCTGTGTGTTATGGTAGACCATTTCACCAGATATTGTGAGTTAGTTCCTATTGCAGATAAGACTGCCGAGACAGTAGCTAAAGCGTTTAAAGAACGCATTATCTGCAGGCATACCACCCCTAATTCACTAGTAACAGATAATGGAGAAGAATTCTGTAATGAGATTCTTGAAAATTTGTGTTCCTTGTACAAGATCTCTAAATCCACCATTGTTCCTCATCATCCTGCCAGCAATGGGTTAGCGGAACGAACCAATAAGAAAGTACTTGATGTCTTGAGAGCCACTATCAATCCCAACAGTGAAACTTGGGATGAAGTTATACCTGATGTGCAGTGTGCTATAAATTCTGCTTACAATGTTTCTATAGGTGACACTCCACATTATGCATTGTATGGTGTAGATAAACGTTTGCCTTATGAGTTGTTATATTCTAATCCGAAACCAAATTACAACCCTGATGATTTCATAGCAACTCGTACCAGCTTAGCTCAAAGTGTTTTTAGAAGAATCCGTGAAACACTTCATAAATCAACAGCAGAATTTACAAGAGTCGCAAACACTCGAGCAAAGCCATCCAAAATCAAAGTAGGTTCGAGAGTTATGCTGATTAACTTTAACAAAACGTCTGCAATGCCAAAGCTTGATCAAAAGTTTGTTGGTCCTTATCGAGTAGTTGAACATATCACTGGTAATAAGTATAAGGTTAGAGAGATTAGTACTGGTCAGTATAAAGAATCGCATTTAGATCATATGAAGTTAGTATGTGATGATAATGATGTTCCAACCCAGACAATTGTGACAGACTCTGACAATCCTCCTGATCCTGTACTCTCTTCCTCTGATACTCAGTCAGACGATCAACCTGAATGTCGTTATTCCCTACGTACACGACAGGTATTGAGAAATCCTCAAGTATCATTTGTAAATTCCAATTCAGATTTGCCTCAAATACAGCATGAGTTAGCCAATGCTACAGAGTTTGATCCTCCCAGAGATGACACCCATTCTGCATATGTCAATCTCACCCTAGCAGAGTTGGGGTTAAATGTAAATAACCTGTATAGATGAATAATTACAGTATCAACTTATCAGTATTCAAGAATTTTTTTTTGTGTTCATGTTCTCTCCGCATTCTGAGAGTTAACAGTCTAGATTTGAGTGCACCGAATCTGCCTTTCTGTTAAACACTCTTTCTTTGTATATATTCCTTCCTCAGAATCCGTAGATCACATGAATACAGATCGATCGATCAAAAATTTTTTTTTATCACTTGTAATCTCAACGTTGAGTTCGTTGTTCATTTGTTGAGTTTTAAGTTGTACTATAGTATACCTTGTATTGCATTACAGTTTCAGTTACGTAAGCTTCCATTCCAATGTTCTACTTATGTAGGTTATAATGTTTAATTGTTGTGTACTTTGACATTGTATAGAATCAGCCCAAGCCGTATACCTGCCATCTCTAGTTTGTATTAGTTGTATGTCGGGACGACATACGTTAGCGTCGCCGAGCTCTCAGTAGTAGTAACCAGTTACCAGTAACCAGTGTACCGTTGACTCAACGACCAACCGTCTCTGAATGAGTCACTATCTGAACTCATATTGCGCTGACCTGGCATTATTCAAAGACCCTCTACGGGTACGTGGGCGGCCAGCCAGTCAGTCAGTGTTAGGAGTGTGAGCAAGGAGGCAGGCCACGGCTGCAAGGGCGTTACACACATTATCTGTAATTATACGTACAACCAGCCTACGTGAGTATTTCTTACCTAATCCACGTGTCGAACTCCCACATGATACATCAACCATGGTGACGTCACACATCAACCATGGTGACGTCACACATCAACCATGGTGACGTCACATATCAACCATGGTGACGTCACACATCAACCATGGTGACGTCACACATCAACCATGGAGACGTCACACATCAATCGTGGTGACGTCACACCATCAACAATGCTGACGTCACACATCAACCATGGTGACGTCACACATCAACCATGGCGACGTCACACATCAACAATGGTGACGTCACACATCAACCATGGTGAAGTCACACATCAACCATGGTGACGTCACATGTCAACCATGGCGACTAACCACATCAACAATGGTGACGTCACACATCAACCTTGGTGACGTCACACATCAACAACGGTGACGTCACACATCAACCATGGTGACGTCACAATTCAGCAATGGTGACGTCACACATCAACCATGGTGATGTCACACATCAACCATGGTGACGTCACACATCAACCATGGTGACGTCACATATCAACCATGGTGACGTCACACATCAACCATGGTGACGTCACACATCAACCATGGTGACGTCACACATCAACCATGGAGACGTCACACATCAATCATGGTGACGTCACACCATCAACAATGGTGACATCACACATCAATCGTGGTGACGTCACACATCAACGATGGCGACGTCACATATCAACCATGGTGACGTCACACATCAAATATGGTGATGTCACACATCAACCATGGTGACGTCACACATCAACCATGGTGACGTCACACATCAACCATGGAGATGTCACACATCAACCATGGCGACTAACCACATCAACAATGGTGACGTCACACATCAACCATGGTGACGTCACACATCAACCATGGTGACGTCACATATCAACCATGGTGACATCATACATCAACCATGGTGACGTCACACATCAACCATGGAGACGTCACACATCAATCGTGGTGACGTCACACATCAACCATGGTGACGTCACATATCAACCATATGACGTCACACATCAATCGTGGTGACGTCACACATCAACCATGGAGACGTCACACATCAATCGTGGTGACGTCACACAACAATCGGGGTGACGTCACATATCAACCATGGTGACGTCACACATCAACCATGGTGACGTCACACATCAAATATGGAGACGTCACACATCAACCATGGTGACGTCACAATTCAGCCATTGTGACGTCACATATCAACAATGGTGACGTCACACATCAACCATGGTAACGTCACACATCAACCATGGTGACATCACATATCAACCATGGTGACATCACAATTCAGCCATGGTGACGTCACACATCAACAATGGTGACATCACACATCAACCATGGTGACGTCACACATCAACCATGGTGACGTCACACATCAACCATGGTGGCATCACACATCAACCATGGTGACATCACACATCAACCATATTGACGTCACACATCAACTATGGTGACGTCACACATCAACCATGGTGGCGTCACACATCAACCATGGTGACGTCACACATCAACCATGGTGACGTCACGCATCAACCATGGTGACGTCACACATCAACCATGGTAACGTCACACATCAACCAAGGTGACTTCACACATCAACCATGGTGACGTCACACATCAACCATGGTGACGTCACACATCAACCATGGTGACGTCACACATCAACCATGGTGACGTCACGCATCAACCATGGTGACGTCACACATCAACCATGGTAACGTCACACATCAACCATGGTGACTTCACACATCAACCATGGTGACGTCACACATCAACCATAGTCACGTCACACATCAACCATGGTGACGTCACACATCAACCATGGTGACGTCACACATAAACCATGGTGATGCCACACATCAACCATGGTGACGTCACTCAACCATGGTGACGTCACACATCAACCATGGTGACGTGACACATCAACCATGGTGACGTCACACATCAATTATGGTGACGTCACACATCAACCATGGTGACGTCACACATCAACCATGGTGACGTCACACATCAACCATGGCGACTAACGACATCAACCATGGTGACGTCACACATCAACCATGGTGACGTCACACATCAACCATGGTGACGTCACAATTCAGCTATGGTGACGTCACACATCAACAATGGTGACGTCACACATCAACCATGGTGACGTCACACATCAACCATGGTGATGTCACACATCAAACATTGAGATGTGACACATCAATCATGGTGACGTCACAAATCAACCATGGTGACGTCACACATCAACCATGGTGACGTCACACATCAACCATGGTGACATCACTCATCAACCATCGTGACGTCACACATCAACCATGGTGACATCACAATTCAGCCATGGTGACGTCACACATCAACCATGGTGACGTCACACATCAACCATGGTGATGTCACACATCAACCATGGTGACGTCGCATATCAACCATGGTGACGTCACACATCAACCATGGTGACGCCACACATCAAGCATGGAGACGTCACACATCAATCGTGGTGACGTCACACCATGAATAATGGTGACGTCACACATCAATCGTGGTGACGTCACACATCAACCATGGCGACGTCATATATCAACCATGGTGACGTAACACATCAACCATGGTGACGTCACACATAACCCATGGTGACGTCACACTTCAACCATGGTGACGTCACACATCGCCATGGTGACGTCACAATTCAGCCATGGTGACGTCACACATCAACCATGGTGACGTCACACATCAACCATGGTGACGTCACACATCAACCATGGTGACGTCACATATCAACCATGGTGACGTCACACATCAACCATGGTGACGTCACACATCAACCATGGAGACGTCACACATCAATCGTGGTGACGTCACACCATCAACAATGGTGACGTCACACATCAATCGTGGTGACGTCACAATTCAGCCATGGTGACGTCACACATCAACCATGGTGACGTCACACATCAACCATGGTGACGTCACACATCAACCATGGTGACGTCACACATCAACCATGGTGACGTCACATATCAACCATGGTGACGTCACACATCAACCATGGTGACGTCACACATCAACCATGGAGACGTCACACATCAATCGTGGTGACGTCACACCATCAACAATGCTGACGTCACACATCAACCATGGTGACGTCACACATCAACCATGGCGACGTCACACATCAACAATGGTGACGTCACACATCAACCATGGTGACGTCACACATCAAGCATAGTGACGTCACACATCGAGCATAATGACGTCACACATCAACCATGGTGACGTCACACATCAATCATGGTGACGTCACACATCAACCATGGTGACGTGACACGTCAACCATGGTGACGTCATACATCAACCATGGTGACGTCACTCAACCATGGTGACGTCACACATCAACCATGTTGACGTGACACATCAACCATGGTGACGTCACACATCAATTATGGTGACGTCACACATCAACCATGGTGACGTCACACATCAACCATGGTGACGTCACATATCAACCATGGTGACGTCACACATCAACCATGGTGACGTCACACATCAACCATGGTGACGTCACACATCAACCATGGCGACGTCACACCTGAACAATCGTGACGTCACACATCAACCATGGTGACGTCACACATCAACCACGGTGACGTCACATATCAACCATGGTGACGTCACACATCAACCATGGTGACGTCACACATCAACCATGGAGACGTCACACATCAATCATGGTGACGTCACACATCAACCATGGTGACGTCACTCATCAACCATGGTGACGTCACACATCAACCATGGTGACGTCACACATCAACCATGGTGACGTCACGCATCAACCATGGTGACGTCACACATCAACCATGGTAACGTCACACATCAACCATGGTGACTTCACACATCAACCATGGTGACGTCACACATCAACCATGGTGACGTCACACATCAACCATGGTGACGTCACACATCAACCATGGTGACGTCACACATAAACCATGGTGACGCCACACATCAACCATGGTGACGTCACTCAACCATGGTGACGTCACACATCAACCATGGTGACGTGACACATCAACCATGGTGACGTCACACATCAACCATGGCGACTAACCACATCAACCATGGTGACGTCACGCATCAACCATGGTGACGTCACACATCAACCATGGTAACGTCACACATCAACCAAGGTGACTTCACACATCAACCATGGTGACGTCAAACATCAACCATGGTGACGTCACACATCAACCATGGTGACGTCACACATCAACCATGGTGACGTCACCCATCAACCATGGTGACGTCACACATCAACCATGGTAACGTCACACATCAACCATGGTGACTTCACACATCAACCATGGTGACGTCACACATCAACCATGGTGACGTCACACATCAACCATGGTGACGTCACACATCAACCATGGTGACGTCACACATAAACCATGGTGACGCCACACATCAACCATGGTGACGTCACTCAACCATGGTGACGTCACACATCAACCATGGTGACGTGACACATCAACAATGGTGACGTCACACATCAATTATGGTGACGTCACACATCAACCATGGTGACGTCACACATCAACCATGGTGACGTCATACATCAACCATGGCGACTAACCACATCAACCATGGTGACGTCACAAATCAACCATGGTGACGTCACACATCAACCATGGTGACGTCACAATTCAGCTATGGTGACGTCACACATCAACAATGGTGACGTCACACATCAACCATGGTGACGTCACACATCAACCATGGTGACGTCACACATCAAACATTGAGACGTGACACATCAATCATGGTGACGTCACATATCAACCATGGTGACGTCACACATCAACCATGGTGACGTCACACATCAACCATGGTGACATCACTCATCAACCATGGTGACGTCACACATCAACCATGGTGACATCACAATTCAGCCATGGTGACGTCACACATCAACCATGGTGACGTCACACATCAACCATGGTGATGTCACACATCAACCATGGTGACGTCACATATCAAACATGGTGACGTCACACATCAACCATGGTGACGCCACACATCAAGCATGGAGACGTCACACATCAATAGTGGTGACGTCACACCATGAACAATGGTGACGTCACACATCAATCGTGGTGACGTCACACATCAACCATGGCGACGTCATATATCAACCATGGTGACGTAACACATCAACCATGGTGACGTCACACATAACCCATGGTGACGTCACACTTCAACCATGGTGACGTCACACATCGCCATGGTGACGTCACAATTCAGCCATGGTGACGTCACACATCAACCATGGTGACGTCACACATCAACCATTGTGACGTCACACATCAACCATGGTGACGTCACATATCAACCATGGTGACGTCACACATCAACCATGGTGACGTCACACATCAACCATGGAGACGTCACACATCAATCGTGGTGACGTCACACCATCAACAATGGTGACGTCACACATCAATCGTGGTGACGTCACAATTCAGCCATGGTGACGTCACACATCAACCATGGTGACGTCACACATCAACCATGGTGACGTCACACATCAACCATGGTGACGTCACACATCAACCATGGTGACGTCACATATCAACCATGGTGACGTCACACATCAACCATGGTGACGTCACACATCAACCATGGAGACGTCACACATCAATCGTGGTGACGTCACACCATCAACAATGCTGACGTCACACATCAACCATGGTGACGTCACACATCAACCATGGCGACGTCACACATCAACAATGGTGACGTCACACATCAACCATGGTGACGTCACACATCAAGCATAGTGACGTCACACATCGAGCATAATGACGTCACACATCAACCATGGTGACGTCACACATCAAGCATAGTGACGTCACACATCGAGCATAATGACGTCACACATCAACCATGGTGACGTCACACATCAATCATGGTGACGTCACACATCAACCATGGTGACGTGACACGTCAACCATGGTGACGTCATACATCAACCATGGTGACGTCACTCAACCATGGTGACGTCACACATCAACCATGTTGACGTGACACATCAACCATGGTGACGTCACACATCAATTATGGTGACGTCACACATCAACCATGGTGACGTCACACATCAACCATGGTGACGTCACACATCAACCATGGCGACGTCACACCTGAACAATCGTGACGTCACACATCAACCATGGTGACGTCACACATCAACCATGGTGACGTCACATATCAACCATGGTGACGTCACACATCAACCATGGTGACGTCACACATCAACCATGGAGACGTCACACATCAATCATGGTGACGTCACACATCAACCATGGTGACGTCACTCATCAACCATGGTGACGTCACACATCAACCATGGTGACGTCACACATCAACCATGGTGACGTCACTCATCAACCATGGTGACGTCACACATCAACAATGGTGACGTCACACATCAACCATGGTGATGTCAACCATCAACCATGGTGACGTCACACATCAACAATGGTGACGTCACACATCAACCATGGTGACGTCACACATCAACCATGGTGACGTCACACATCAACCATGGTGACGTCACACATCAACCATTGTGACGTCACACATCAACCATGGTGACGTCACCCATCAACCACGGTGACGTCACACATCAACCATGGTGACGTCACACATCAACAATGGTGATGTCACACATCAACAATGGTGACGTCACACATCAACAATGTGACGTCACACATCAACCTCGGTGACGTCACATATCAACAATGGTGACGTCACACATCAACCATGGTGACGTCACACATCAACAATGGTGACGTCATACATCAACCATGGTGACGTCACTCATCAACCTTGGTGACGTCACACATCAACCATGGTGACGTCACACATCAACAATGTGACGTCACACATCAACCATGGTGACGTCACACATCAACCATAGTGACGTCACACATAATCCATTGTGACGTCACACATCAACCATGGTGACGTCACACATCAACCATGGTGACGTCACACATCAACTATGGTAACGTCACACATCAACCATGGTGACGTCACACATCAACAATGGTGACGTTACACATCAACCATGGTGACGTCACACATCAACCATGGTGACGTCACACATAAACCATGGTGACGTCACACATCAACAATGGTGACGTCACACATCAACAATGGTGACGTCGCACATCAACCATGGTGACGTCACACATCAACCATGGTGACGTCACACATCAACCATGGTGACGTCACACATCAACCATGGTGACGTCACACATCAAAAATGGTGACGTCACACATCAACCATGGTGACGTCACACATAAACCATGGTGACGTCACACATCAACCATGGTGACGTCACACATAAACCATGGTGACGTCACACATCAACCATGGTGACGTCACACATAAACCATGGTGACGTCACACATCAACCATGGTGACGTCACACATAAACCATGGTGACGTCACACATCAACCGTGGTGACGTCACACATCCTTGTCAAAGGTCAACTTTTACTGAGAAAAAACATTTATATATATTTTTTTTTACTTTAAATTCAGGAAAATTAAAAAAATCTCCACAAGTGTTTCAGGGATTTTGTTAAAACTTTATCCACTGGTGACTCTGCCACTGCTTCACCACTGGTGACTCTACCACTGCTTCACCACTGGTGACTCTACCTGCCACTGCTTCACCACTGGTGACTACCTGCTACTGCTTCACCACTGGTGACTCTGCCTGCCACTGCTTCACCACTGGTGACTCTGCCTGCTACTGCTTCACCACTGGTGACTCTGCCTGCTACTGCTTCACCACTGGTGACTCTGCCACTGCTTCACCACTGGTGACTCTGCCTGCTACTGCTTCACCACTGGTGACTCTGCCACTGCTTCACCACTGGTGACTCTACCTGCCACTGCTTCACCACTGGTGACTCTGCCTGCTACTGCTTCACCACTGGTGACTCTACCTGCCACTGCTTCACCACTGGTGACTCTACCTGCCACTGCTTCACCACTGGTGACTCTACCTGCCACTGCTTCACCACTGGTGACTCTACCTGCCACTGCTTCACCACTGGTGACTCTGCCTGCCACTGCTTCACCACTGGTGACTCTGCCTGCCACTGCTTCACCACTGGTGACTCTAGCTGCCACTGCTTCACCACTGGTGACTCTGTCTGCCACTGCTTCACCACTGGTGACTCTGCCTGCCACTGTTTCACCACTGGTGACTCTGCCTGCCACTGCTTCACCACTGGTGACTCTACCTGCCACTGCTTCACCACTGGTGACTCTGTCTGCCACTGCTTCACCACTGGTGACTCTGCCTGCCACTGCTTCACCACTGGTGACTCTGCCTGCCACTGCTTCACCACTGGTGACTGTGTCTGCCACTGCTTCACCACTGGTGACTCTGCCTACCACTGCTTCGCCACTGGTGGCTCTGTCTGCCACTGCTTCACCACTGGTGACTTTGTCTGCCACTGCTTCACCACTGGTGACTCTGCCTGCCACTGCTTCACCACTGGTGTCTCTGTCTGCCACTGCTTCACCACTGGTGACTCTGTCTGCCACTGCTTCACCACTGGTGACTCTGCCTGCCACTGCTTCACCACTGGTGACTCTGTCTGCCACTGCTTCACCACTGGTGACTATGTCTGCCACTGCTTCACCACTGGTGACTCTGTCTGTCACTGCTTCACCACTGGTGACTCTGCCTTCCACTGCTTCACCACTGGTGTCTCTGTCTGCCACTGCTTCACCATTGGTGTCTCTGTCTGCCACTGCTTCACCACTGGTGACTCTGTCTGCCACTGCTTCACCACTGGTGACTCTGCCTGCCACCGCTTCACCACTGGTGACTCTGTCTGCCACTGCTTCACCACTCGTGACTCTGCCTGCCACTGCTTCACCACTCGTGACTCTGCCTGCCACTGTTTCACCACTCGTGACTCTGCCTGCCACTGCTTCACCACTCGTGACTCTGCCTGCCACTGCTTCACCACTGGTGACTCTGCCTGCCACTGCTTCACCACTGGTGACTCTGCCTGCCACTGCTTCACCACTCGTGACTCTGCCTGCCACTGCTTCACTACTCGTGACTCTGCCTACCACTGCTTCACCACTGGTGACTCTGCCTACCACTGCTTCACCACTGGTGACTCTGCCTGCTACTGCTTCACCACTGGTGACTCTGCCTACCACTGCTTCACCACTGGTGACTCTGCCTGCTACTGCTTCACCACTGGTGACTCTGCCTGCCACTGCTTCACCACTGGTGACTCTGCCTGCCACTGCTTCACCACTGGTGACTCTGTCTGCCACTGCTTCACCACTGGTGACTATGTCTGCCACTGCTTCACCACTGGTGACTCTGTCTGTCACTGCTTCACCACTGGTGACTCTGCCTTCCACTGCTTCACCACTGGTGTCTCTGTCTGCCACTGCTTCACCACTGGTGTCTCTGTCTGCCACTGCTTCACCACTGGTGACTCTGTCTGCAACTGCTTCACCACTGGTGACTCTGCCTGCCACTGCTTCACCACTGGTGACTCTGCCTGCCACTGCTTCACCACTCGTGACTCTGCCTGCCACTGCTTCACCACTCGTGACTCTGCCTGCCACTGTTTCACCACTCGTGACTCTGCCTGCCACTGCTTCACCACTCGTGACTCTGCCTGCCACTGCTTCACCACTGGTGACTCTGCCTGCCACTGCTTCACCACTGGTGACTCTGCCTGCCACTGCTTCACCACTGGTGACTCTGCCTACCACTGCTTCACCACTGGTGACTCTGCCTACCACTGCTTCACCACTGGTGACTCTGCCTACCACTGCTTCACCACTGGTGACTCTGCCTGCTACTGCTTCACCACTGGTGACTCTGCCTGCCACTGCTTCACCACTGGTGACTCTGCCTGCTACTGCTTCACCACTGGTGACTCTGCCTGCCACTGCTTCACCTCAACTATCATCAGTACATAAGCTCTGTCTAATTAAATGCGCCGCACTTTTATCAAGGTTGATGGAAGAATACTTCAGGCTGAGGGACTGATTACCTTTTTTCCCTCCTCATCTTTCACTGTTTTTCTCTGTTTTGGACTGAAGAAGCCACTGGCTGTCGAAACGTTTCATCAGGAAAGATTTCAAAATTTTGAACAAGCATCTAATTGAGTTCAGAATTTAGATACCCAAATGTTGTAGAAGTGCATCATTTATCAAAATCATATGTGGATGAAAATATCAATAAAGTAGGCCTATGTGCCAATACTAGGTATACCCAAAGCAAACATAAGTTACGGATTCATTTACCTGTCTAACACATCCCTAAACCTCCGAAATAAACTTTTTAGAAGATCGGACTTGATTATGTCACTTACCTACTAATTAAGAACATAAGAACATAAGAAAGAAGAAACACTACAAAAGGCCTACTGGCCCATGCGAGGCAGGTCCAAGTCTCCTTCCGGCTTAAGACAAAACTGATACCTTTTCTCCTCTCTTATTTTATCAGTTGGAAAACGCTCATCAGAAATAGTCATTGTTGGATCTAAATACTCATCTTTGGGTAAACTCTTAAGAGTTACAACTCTTGTCTTTAAATTCATTAATGGGACAAAGCCTAATTATGAATTTCTTGAACCCATCAAATACCGGGTAAAGCAAATACAGGAAGATGTTTTCTCTACAGAATATAAACTTCTGGAAACTCAGGATAAATCCCCAAAGAAACTTAATATAATTAATTCTTTAGAACTTTATCTCGACTCAGAAAAGATTATAAGATGTCAAGGAAGAATTCATAATTCTTCACTACCTAAAGAAGCCATACATCCAATATTGATCCCCAAGAATCATTGGCTAACAAAACTGATTGTGCAAAACGCCCACAGTAACGTGTTACATGGTGGGGTAGCTGACACACTTTGTCATATACGACAATCCTACTGGATACCTCAAGGTCGACAAAGTGTGAAAAAGCAAATAAGGGACTGTATTACTTGTCGTCACTACGATATGCAAGTATGTCAGTATCCAGGTCCACCTCTACATCCCGCTGAGAGAGTATGTCATGTCACTCCATTTGAGGTGACAGGTGTAGATTACACTGGACTAATAATTTTAACTGAAACATTTGACAAAGTTCCCATCAAGGTGTACATCTGTTTGTTCACTTGTGCTATGACTAGAGCAGTACATCTAGAAGTAGCCACTGACATGTCTACTGAAACCTTTTTCAAACTATTCAAAAGGTTTGCAGCCAGAAGGGCATGTCCCAGACTGACGATTTCAGACAATGCAACGAACTTTGTTGCTGGTGCTGCTTATATAAGCAAGATCTTTGATCAGCCAGAAGTTCAACAGATGCTGAATCAACGCAGTTGTCGTTGGAGACACATTCCTCCTAAAGCGCCATGGCACGGCGGATTTTGTGAAAGAATGATCTGCATCGTAAAACGTTGTTTAAGAAAGACTCTCTATCGTCGGTTTATCGACTTAGAAGAATATCGAACAGTTGTAAGTGAAGTAGAAAACAGAGTCATCAACAGACCTCTAACTTACGTTACTGATGATCTGGACAATTTTGAAGTGTTAAGTCCATCTCATTTACTCCATGGCAGAAGGATCAAACCTGTTCCTCCAATGAATGATAAAGAAATCATAGAAGATCCTACTTATCTCGAACCTGAGCAACTTAGACGAAAATTCAAGCACCTTTATAAAGTGATTGAATTATGGGAGAAACTATGGCGAGAAGACTATCTCACCTCACTGAGAGAGCACTTGTGTGGAGCTGGTGTTCCTGTACATCATGCGTCCTTCAGACCAGGTGACAGTGATTATAGACAACGATGGTCCGAGGTCTCAATGGCCTCTTGGAAAATTAGTGACCATACATCCTGATGCAAATGGAACCATCAGGACAGTTGACGTATTGAGCAAAGGTGTAGTGAATAAGCAGACAATAGAGAAACTAGTGCCATTAGAGTTACACAGTGTTGAAAACATACTTAGTGATTCTCCAGAAAACCGAGAGATTAAAGTTGTTAAAAAAGACAACCAGCAGTGGTGGCGAGTGAGAAAATGAAATTAATGTTAAGAGATGAATAGTTCTCCTGCCGCGAACTTTCGACCCCCCCCCTCGCCAGAGTGGAGAAAATTCTCCAGCAAGGGGATATTAGCCCTCTTAGTACCCTAAGGGACTTGAGGGACTCAGCCCTCCCAGAAGAGGGGCTAATAGACTCTCTTGCTTTCTGATCAACAGTTTGACTGAAAACGTATGCCGCTACCAGCGTCATAGTCACGCCATTCTCCTTGCAAGAGATCAGCATTGCAACCATAATGTGGGTTAAATGAAAGTAATTACTCTCATTACCTAAGTAGGAAAATTAAGGAAAACCCTCCACCCACTTTGTATACAATTTGAGGCTATCACTTGGTAATAAGAAATCTATCATTTGTATTGAATACTGTGACGATATTAAGCAGGGAGGGAAATCACGCTGAAGTCAGCATTTAGGACCCGCCATAGGACGAAGTGCGCAGGAGGAACTTAGATTGCTTCATGAATCAGAAGAGGAAATACGTCAAGTGGGCGTTCTCGACTCTTGTTCATCTGATAGTCTCAGAAATTCGCGGTAGAACTATTACGGTGAAGTGTAACCGGTCTTCCTGTTGTGAAAATACCACCAAACTAAAGACAGATCTTGAACTGAACTGTGTAGTGTAATCGTGCGAGTGTAAGCAGAACAATCGTAGTGGAAGACAGTGCAACATACCTCGAGACACTCCAGCTCTAAGCAAGACACCGATATCAGGATCAATTTTTCCCTACCACGAGCCAGGGAAAAAAATTGGGTCAGATACAAATGCCCAGGTAAGTCTAGACATGCTCGCTCCTAGTTAGGTTGGCTGCAGCTGATAGTTAGGGGCGTGTCTTACCTGGATTTACCAAGAGATCTTGTTATTGGTGGGCCACCGAGCCCAACCAAGTGAGTATCACTGCATTCAGCATTACGTTCAAGTGTAAAATTCTGAAATATTCGCTCCTTTGAGGCAACTTCTTAACAATCACTTATTTCTCAACAGCTAAAATCTTGGGATAACAAGAGTCCCATCGGAGTTGTTCTGAGTGAAGCTGCAGAATGACTGGATCAACACTGAAGCTAAGTATCTTTCAATTATGTCTTTAAATAGACTTAGCTGGAAATATTCCCCAGAGTTAGACCATGAGAGAAATATAATCCTTTTACCCAGTCTTACGTGAGTCCACACATAGCACTGAACTCTGAATCTTAAAGTACGTATTTTCAGAACCCATATTTGCAAACTGTACTAGTGAATATGACCAGACATATGAAATATAGCAAAGAAGAAAATTCATTTTAGGTGCTCCTTGGCATCTGCAACTGACTCCATTATGGAACGTAAAAGTTCGAAGTGTTTAAATGTATCTTTTGATTGTAATTACTCTCTATATGGGCGGTGAAGGAGACAAAGTTACAGAGAAAAACTTCATCCAGATGTTTCGCCTGTGTTCCAACTTCTTCAATCATTTCACAGGAGATTTACAACAAGTAAATTAATACAAGAGTAATCAGGGTAGTGGTAGGTCAGTGATGCCACTGTGTGGGGGCGAATTACGAGATTGGAGAAGCTTGCAGGTGGCTTTCTGGCCCTTCTGATGACCTGTACATATAAGATGAGTTCTGCTACATGCTTGGTTAAATTGAAACCTTACTGATTCTGTTGTATTTTGTGGCCAGAGTAGCACAGCTTCCAGGCATCTGTATAGTGTTTTATGCATTTCTTTAATTAAAGATCAGTTGGGTATTATTCCAAGACATCAGGTGTTATTCAAGTTATGATTCCTTCAGACAGGTTTGTGTTCTTTCAACGTGGCCAGAAGGCTGTTGACATCTCTCCCGCTTATTTCTAGTTCTATCTTTAATATTAACTTCAATGCTGGGTAACATTTCTGAAACTCACATAAAAAACAATGTTGATCTCATTGACAAGCTGCAAAATGTTAGCATGTCCAATGATTTTACACTAGTAAGTTTTGATATCACTGCGGTGTTTACTCGAGTTCGTGTTTCTGATTTTCTATCTTACTTGGAAGAAGAATTGGGTCAGTTCTCCATGCCTTTTGATAAGGACAAAGTTATTAAGCTGATTAGGTCGTGTGTTGTTGATTGCAAGTTTGAGTTTGAATGGAAATACTATGCTCAAAGACTGGGAATGATTATGGGAAAATCCATTGTCTCCCTTACTGAGCAATCTATACATGGAGTTGTCTGAGGCGAGGCTGTTGAAAAACATCCTTCCCCGTAAAGCTAGATGGTTCTGATACGTGGATGACATCTTTCGTTCGTGGCCGATTGATTACCGAGTCCTAATACATTGCTCCCTTCTATTAAATTCACTATGTAGAAAGAAGTGGAATCTAAATTCGTTTCCTAGAAGTGCTGATATACCGTGTTGATAGAAAGTTCAAGTTTACAGTATATAGGAAGACCACTAATGTGTGCTCATATATCCACTATTATTCTAACTATGAGACCAAAGTAAGAAAGGAGCGTCTTTCTCACCATGTTTCCGAGAGCTTACCGAGTATATAGCCCAGAATTTATAAATGTGTAAAGAATTTGTTGCAATGGGTGCATCTTATCTTATGTAGGATAGACTGGAAAATCTTTTGATATTAGGATATCACAGCACAAATTTTCGATATGGACTGCCACATTGGAATCTGTAATAACACGGCAAATTGGCTGGAAGCTAAAGTAATTGTCTCTTGTTCCACTTGGCTTGGATGAAACATTATTGAATCAGCCATCATAAAGCATAATAAACTTTCATTATATAATAATGGCGGCAGCTTATTCAAATTAGATTTGTAGAGATTATCGTCCATAGTCTAAAATAGGACCCCTAAACCTATGCAGTGGATTGTATTAAATGTATTAAAGGACCCCAACAGAAAAAAGTCATTTGTCTGACTTTTATGGGTAATCCTAGGTTCTCTAAACATATGTTGCTATGTATGATAATCTATGTAACTATATTTGTGTATACCTGAATAAACTTACTAACAATAGAGGGATAGGGTAGGTTCTGATGGTTAGACCATAGTCTCCCTAAGATTCTTGGGGAAAAAAATATGACCTAACTATGACCATTGTACCTGTGGGGGAAATTACATGAGTCCACTTTAAATGAGTTCCCCTTTATATGAGGCGCTGTGAACCATTTTCTAAGGTATGGAAAATACTCAGGCAGTTGCCAAATATCAATACCTAGAATGTTAAACCTTTTACATATCAAAGTTGTCGGAATTCTTGATAACTGTCATGCCACTAATTGTTACGCTCGTCGGGTTGCCACAGTAATATCAGTGGTTGTGGGATGGCGGTCTTATAAGTCACTCTGGCTCTTTTGGGTTATCCTAGGTTCTCTACACATATGCTGCTATGTATGATAATCTATTTAACTGTATTTGTGTATACCTGAATAAACTTACTTACTAATCTTTCAGGCACCAGGCACTGGTACAGGTAGCAGTCTTGGGCTCCTTCTCTGCCTAAGTCCACCCTCATTCTAACAAAAACTCTCACTCTGAACTTGTTTTCTCAGATTTTATCCTCTTTCCTGCAACATTGTAAGCTCCTGATGATGCGATGATTCCAACATGAAAGGCCTAGACCCATCTTTCAGCCCCCCCTCCCGTGGTTGTTTTGTGCATATTATATCATAAACATGCAAGATTACAGGTACGTCTTGCTACTTCTACTTACACTTAGGTCACATTACACATACATGTACACATTTATTTATACACACTCATCTGAGTTTTCTTTGATTTTATCTTAGTTCTTGTTCTAATTACTTTTCCTTTTATATCCATGGGGAAGTGGAATAAGAATCTTTCCTCAGTAAGCCATGCGTGTTGTAAAAGTCAACTAAAATGCCGGGAACAATGGGCTAGTAACCCCTTTTCCTGTAATAATTACTAAAAAGAATAGTAAGAAGAAAATTGTCAAAGTGGGAAGTCTGAATGTGCGTGGATGTTGTGCAAATGATAAGAAAGAGATGATTGTGGATGTTATGAATGAGAAGAAAATGGATGTCCTGGCTTTAAGTGAAACAAAGCTGAAGTGGGTGGGAGAGTTTCAGTGGAGAGGAATAAATGGGATTAGGTCAGGGGTTTCTAATAGAGTTAGAGCTAAAGTAGGATTAGCAATAATGTTGAAGGATAAGCTATGGCAGGAAAAGAGGGACTATAAATGTATTAATTCAAGGATTATGTGGAGTAAAATAAAGGTTGGATGTGAGAAGTGGGTTATAGTAAGCGTTTATGCACCTGGGGAAGAGAGAAGTGGAGAGGAGAGCGAGAGAGAGATTTTTGGGAAATGTTGAGTAATTGCGTGGGGAGTTTTGAACCAAGTGTGAGAGTACTTGTGGTTGGGGATTTTAATGCTAAAGTGGGAAAAAATGTTGTGAAGGGAGTAGTAGGTAGATTTGGGGTGCCAGGGGTAAATGTAAATGGGGAGCCTTTAATTGAGCTATGTGTAGAAAGAGGTTTGGTAATAAGTAATACATATTTTATGAAAAAGCGGATAAATAAATATACAAGGTATGATATATATATATATATATATATATATATATATATATATATATATATATATATATATATATATATATATATATAAACACTGATCTCTGGCTGAAGGAGACTCGAACCTACGAACCTTAGGACAAGGTACGCAGTGCTTTACCAATCTACCCACACTGGACAATACCTTGGCGTGTAGCTTGCGCTACACGTTTGATCCAAGGCAGTCAGCTTTCAGGGAGAAGGCTTACAGCTTATCATCTCATCCCCTGCATGCACCAGCCTTACTAGAGATCTGAACTATGCAAGGAATTCGCGAGAGCAGGCGAAATATACACAAACACTGATCTCTGGCTGAAGGAGACTCGAACCTGAAAGCTGGCTGCCTTGGATCAAACGTGTAGCGCAAGCTACACGCCAAAGTATTGTCCAGTGTGGGTAGATTGGTAAAGCACTGCGTACCTTGTCCTAAGGTTCGTAGGTTCGAGTCTCCTTCAGGCAGAGATCAGTGTTTGTGTATATTTCGCCTGCTCTCGCGAATTCCTTGCATATATATATATGGGATCAGCAATGGGATCAGGCAACCCTCCCAGTGTGACTGGGAGGTATAGGGGTGCGCAAAGCAACGCAGGTAGATTTACTTGCATTTCTGTCTTCATGTTCGGTTTCCAGTGGATAAATCAAGAAGATTGTCCCCCGAACACATGAAAGACGCAGTAGGAGCTCAGGATGCCAGGTTCACTGAAGCAGCCATGCGGTGGGACACCCTTGCAAACTCCTCCAGTAGACCAGCTCCTCCCAAAGAACACAAACAGTCCCATTGAGACAAAACCGATCATGAAAAAAATAGCCAACACAGTGCTCACCAACGCTTCGGTAAAGGACAAAGCTCGTCTCCTGGCAGTGAAGGCACCACACTCAAGAGATTTCCTTCTAGCTGTTCCCAGTTCCTCTCTGGGCACTCGACTCGACCCATAGGCCATTCGGATTGGTGTTACTCTTTGCCTAGCCGCCCCCATACTCGCCGAACATAGGTCCGTATTTGCTGCAGAGCGACAGCTGATCAATTCGGACTTCATGGTCTCGTGTGTCACATATTAGAAGGGAAGTATGCCAGACACGATGATGTCAACAACATCATAAAGAGAAGCCTCGCCACAGCCCGTTGCCCATCCCAACGAGAACTCCAAGTGCAGAGGTCAGACGGAAGTCAAAGGCGTCCTGATGGAGCCACTATGCTACCCTGAAAGGATGGAAAGCTGATTGCTTGGAACTACACCTGTGCCGCTACATTGGCAGACACCCACTGTGAGGGAAAAGTTCAATAGATAGGAGTAGAGATATAGTAACAATAGTTTCATTACCGGCTACTAGTTAAGGTAGGGTAAATCAAGCTCCGGCCTTTCTTCCCCTTCCTGAAAGTGATAGTTTGTCTGCCGGCTACTAGTTAAGGTAGGGTAAGTCAAGCTCCCGTTTTTCCAGCCTTTTCTCCCCCTCCCTGAAAGTGATAGTTTGACTGCCGGCTGCTTGTTAACGTAGGGTCAGTCTAGCTCCCGCTATCCCTTCCCCTCCCTCTTCCACCCCCCCCATCGAAAGGTGACGTGTGGGGCTCTGGTCAAACAGTAAATCACTCGACTCACAGCTCCCAGCACTACTGTAAGTACATGCCTGCCTTGTATTCTAGTGGATTTATTGGTTAAAAGCTTCACTTTTGACCAATAATAAACTTAGTCTTTTCAGTCTTGCTCTAGGTTGACTGTTGTAATAATCACCACGTCTTTTGAGTAATGTACACTGCCATGGAGAGTGATTATTTAAAGCAGTGGATAACCTGTCTATCTTTTCAGCTTGGATGACAGTGAGGGTCACCTGTCAATCAACGAGCAGAACAGGAGAAGGACTAACGTCCAGAGACTTCTCCATTTTGTATTGAAGTACCTGTGCACCTGTATGAAATTGCAGGACGTAACCCCACATCATTGCAGCGGTAAAGAACCTGCTTTCCTGTCATCGGGATATTATACTCACGGCAATAATCTGTGAAGATCTAGCCAGTGGTGGTCACCAACACCTGCGACCCCTCCCCATCATCAGCAACGGCTACGATTTCAACAACACAGTGTCACCAACACCAGACACCCCTATACCTATTAGCGTTGAATTCAGTTATCATTTATATTTTTCATTTTTCATTTTCTTTAATGTAGGATTAATATTTCATATTTAAGTGTTTTGCATTTTATATTTTCTATATAATAAAGTGTTTATGTTTGTCTGTTATTATTTCTTTTTCTATTCACTAATTTTCCTGAGGAGGAGCCAGCCTGGGTAATACTGTCTGAAGTTGTTACAGGGCTGAGTAAGCCTTCACACCCACTTCCCATACTCCATAGCTGAAGGGGGTGGAGCTGCCAGCCAGAGGGGGACCCAGAAGATCTCCAAGTATGAAGACCTTCCCCCTTGCTATAACTTCATCCCAGTAGAGTCGGAAACCCTTGGAGCATGGGGCAAGTGTGCTCTTAAGTTCCTCAAAGAGCTGGGTGAAAAACTCATCATAGAAACCAAGGACCACAGGGCAGTCAGCTTCCTCTTTCAGAGACTCAGTGTTGCGATCCAGAGAGGAAATGCTTGCAGCATTCTGGGCACGTGGCCCACCGCAGGGGAGCTGGATGAAGTATTCGAGATGTAGCTCTGAGTTGTTATCTATGTTGTTTCATTCCCTATTGTATTTTTGTCAATGTATTTTGTCTTTATAATTATATATATATATATATATATATATATATATATATATATATATATATATATATATATATATATATATACACATATATATGCAGGACAAGCCACGGGTGGGGGGTGGAAATCTTTAGCTAAAGTACTTTCACAATTCTCAGTGCATCATCAGGAGCTGTGCAATGATACAAGGGAGCAACCAAAGCAGGGAGAGACGTCTCAGAGTAGCGTAGGTGTCACTGGCCATGGTTACCCTAAGGGGAGCCGTGATTAGGCTAAATTAAATTGCGCTTCTTATAATAAGGTTGGGCAAGAATTCTAAGTAAGATTCTTTTGGTACAAAATTATAAATTTTACATTAACGTAAATGAAAAAAAATGTCTTTAAATGTATAACAGAAAAAATTGGAAAGAACTATTTTAAAGAAGTTTTTGCTAATTGACCAATTTTACCAATTCGGCCCAACATACATATATATATATATATATATATATATATATATATATATATATATATATATATATATATGTATATATATATATAGATATATATATATATATATATATATATAAGTAGTACTGGAGGCGGCTGTATGGCTCATCAAAGGATGCCGCCTTTTCACACCTATGTGCTAATGACCTTGACCCCGCCCACGACCCCACCCTCGACCCCCACCCATGACCCCCCCGCCCCCCCTCGCGCCTCCCCCCGACCGTCGCGCCGACCCACCGGCCCCGCCGCGCCCTCGCGCCCCGCCCGCGCCCCTCGCGCCCCACCCTGCGCCTTCTGCTGTGCCTTCTGCAGCGTCGGCCGGATCGCCCCCGCGCCCCGAATTTTTTTCCGATTTTTTCAAATTTTTTTAATTTTCTTTTGCTCTCCTCGAAACAAGTTTTCTCGATAATACCAAGACTCCATCTCCTTGGATCAAATTTTTTGAGTTTCCCCCTCCCACTTTCACCCCCATCCCAATTTTTTTCGAATTTCATTTTCTTATGATCTCCTCGGATCAAATTTTTGAGTTTCCCCCTCCCACTTTCACCCCCATCCCAATTTCATTTTCTTATGATCTCCTCGGATCAAGTTTTTCTCGATATCAAAGACTCCAATTCCTCGGATCAAGTTTTTTTATCGATAATACCAAGACTCCATCTCCTTGGATCAAGTTTATTTTGGATTCCCCCCCTATGGGGTTTCCAAATTCTTATGATCTCCTTGGATCAAAGGTTTTCTCGATAATACAAAGACTCCATCTCCTTGGATCGAGGTTTTCTCCTCCAATTCCTCGGATCAAGCTTTTGGATTCCCCCCTCTGGGGGTAAGCATTCAAATGAACTCCTCCTATGGGGCATGGTACTTTCTCTTACTACAGGTCTAAACAAGTGTGACGTCAGTATTCCTCTCATTAAGTTAAATGAACTAAAAAGTGTGTTTACTCGGCGGTCAGTGACGTCACGTGATGACCTCACACATACAAGCTGAATCTTGTCGACTTCCCCCTGTGTCAGTGACGTCACGCGATGGCTGCACACACAGGCTGAATCTTGTCGACTTCCCCCCCTACACATTTCATATACAACATAGGGAAAACATTTTCACTCTTAACCCAGGATAATCCAAATAATTTCGCATTTTTTTTTTTTTTTTTTCGTTAATACCCACATCAATCCACAATTTCTTTACAAAATACAACACAAGTCTAGACATTTTTTCTCGTTTTAACTATTTCATCTCAGGTCACTCTCCCCCTCAAGGAAGGTTCCTTGATGTTGGTGAGGGGCTCTTGATTTAGGGAATTGGATCTGTGCTCCAGTTCCCCAAATTAAGCCTGAATGCCTTCCACATAGCCCCCCAGGCGCTGTATAATCCTCCTGGTTTAGCGCTTCCCCCTTGATTGTAATAATAATAATAATAATCAGGTCACTCTCCACGAAGTAACCTTCTCTCTCTCCTCCTCCCCACCCCCCCAAACCCTCACACTCCAACCAACACCTCACAATTTTCACTCATAACCCCCAAATTTTCTCGTTTTAACTATTTCATCAGAAAGTCACCACAACACTTATAACCACTTTTCGATAAATTCACTAGTCACAATTTTACATATTACGAAGTTAATACGCACACACACCTTCAAAACACTCTCATAAATCATTTGTATACTCACAAAAATACCTTTGAACATTTCCAAACAACACTGAAACACTTCCAAAATATCATTTTGATTACTCCCAAATAAGATTTGACATCTCTAATTTATCTGCACTTACAAACCTTTCAAGGCAGGTGAAATTGCCGACCTAGAAAATGTACAGAGAACTTTCACGGCGCGCATAACGGAGATAAAACACCTCAATTATTGGGAGCGCTTGAGGTTCCTAAACCTGTATTCCCTGGAACGCAGGAGGGAGAGATACATGATTATATACACCTGGAAAATCCTAGAGGGACTAGTACCGAACTTGCACACGAAAATCACCCACTACGAAAGCAAAAGACTTGGCAGACGATGCACCATCCCCCCAATGAAAAGCAGGGGTGTCACTAGCACGTTAAGAGACCATACAATAAGTGTCAGGGGCCCGAGACTGTTCAACTGCCTCCCAGCACACATAAGGGGGATTACCAACAGACCCCTGGCAGTCTTAAAGCTGGCACTGGACAAGCACCTAAAGTCAGTTCCGGATCAGCCGGGCTGTGGCTCGTATGTTGGTTTGCGTGCAGCCAGCAGCAACAGCCTGGTTGATCAGGCTCTGATCCACCAGGAGGCCTGGTCTCAGACCGGGCCGCGGGGGCGTTGACCCCCGGAACTCTCTCCAGGTAAACTCCAGGTAAACACATTTCATTAAATTACAACTCATTCCCCCAAACTCCTCCCTCAGTCTCCAGACTTCACAACATTATCACAAAAACTAACTCAAACACTTTACTTTGAACATCACCAAAAAACACCATCAATTTCCTTTAAATACTCCAAAAGCATCATTCGAACACCCCCAAATCACCTCTGAATACTCCCAGAACACCTTCATAAGTACTCTTTGCACATTATTTGAACACCTTCAAAAACACCTTTGAATAACCTCAAAACACCATTTGAGTACTCCCAAATACACCACTGAATACTACTAAAACACCACTGAATACACTCAAAACACCACCAAAATCACCATAAACTAAGGTCAACACCCACATGCCACAACCCACATCGCCCACAACCCTCATCACCCACATTTTTTTTCTCGTTTTAACTAATTTCATCAGAAAAAGTCACAACAACAACCCACTTATAATGTCTTTTCGGTATCTCTAGTTCGACAACAACACCCACATCCCACAACACCCACAACCCACAATATTTTTCTAGTTTTAGCTAATTTGATTAGAAAGTCACAACAACAACAACCCACAACTTATAATCACACCTTTGAATAACCTCAAAACACCATTTGAGTACACCCAAATACACCACTGAATACTACTAAAACACCACTGAATACACTCAAAACACCACCAAAATCACCATAAACTAAGATCAACACCCACATCCCACAACACCCACAACCCACAACACCCACATCCCACAACACCCACATCCCACATTATTTTTCTCGCTTTAACTAATTTCATCAGAAAAAGTCACAACAACAACCCACTTACATCATCTTTTTTGGTATCTCTAGTTCGACTACATTACCCACAACCCTCATCAATTACCAATTTATTCACAATTTTTTTCCCCTTCTTTTTACTGAATCTTAAATGTAATACACATTCCTCTTTACATTACTAAAATTCTAATAAAATCCTCTCCATACCCATCTCCTTGTATTCACATAAATTCATATTATACTCGCATCAACTAATCTCACTACCCAACTATTGCGACATGTTTCAACACCCTCCATTCTTTTCCAATATATCATAACTTTTCAATTCTATAATTTCTTTTTAAAATATTCACACATTACCTTTATTTTCAGTAAAATCTCCCCATATTTTAATAAATTTCTAATACCACCCTCCCCATACCCCTCTCCATCTCACCCCGCATTTCATCACATCCACTCACCCATCTCCCAACACACCTCTTCTGAACACACACAAAAATCACATTTCACATCCACAAATGCATCTCATCACCCATCTCAAATCCACTAAAATAACTGTAACCAAGATATTCACAAAACTCTATGACCACCTAACACACACACACACACACACACACACACACACACACACACACACACACACACACACACACACACACATACACGCACACGCACACACACGCACACACACACACACACACACACACACACACACACACACGCACACGCACACGCACACACACACACACACACACACACACACACACACACACACACACACACACACACACACACACACACACACACCTCACTTTACTTTGAACACCTTCAAAACACTCTCATACATCATTTGAGACCACCTTTTCTCAATATCTCTCATCCACAACCTTTATCATCTCACTACATAACAACCCCGAGATTACTTCGAACACTCTCATAAATCATATGAATACTCACATAAACACCTTTGAACATTTCCAAACAACACAGAAGCACTTCCAAAATATCATTTTGATTACTCCCAAATAAGATTTGACAGCTTTAATTTATCTACACTTACACATTTTCATTAACTGAAATTACAACACATCCACCATACTACTCCCTCAGTCTCCAGACTTTACAACATTAACACAAAAACTAACTCTGACACTTATGACATGAGACTTTTTACCAAAACTAACACAAACACATATCCGTTATATCTCCAATATCTAAGATCACCACAATCAAGACGTTTGCCAAATTCTATAACCCCACCACTAAGATCACACATTTTTTTTGTACACATTTTCTTAAAACATCATCATAACGAAGATCACTAAAACTATCTATACTTTTACTAAGATCACATAACATTTTGTCTTCTCTAACTCACCCACCAATTCACATTCTCATTCACACTTACACATTTCATTAACCGAAATTACATCTCATCCACCAAACTCCTCCCTCATTCTCCAGACTTTACAACATTAGCACAAAAAAAAAAAACTAACTCATACACTTATGACATGAGACATTACCATATCTAACACACTGACTAACTTTGAACCAACTCTGAACACCACTGATCATCTTCAAAAAAATACTCTGCACATCATTTGAACACCTCCAAAAAAAACACCATCAATCACCTCCGAATACTCCCAAAACACTACTGATTACTACCAAATCACCATTGAATACTACCAAATCACCGTCAAAATCACCAGAAACTAAGTTTAACATCACCATCTAACATCCTTTTTATAGAAATCTCCTTAAATCACTATAACCAAGAACTCCCTCCCCATGGACGCAAAAAAAAGAAAAAGCATGAACAGAAACCTAATACGCAAACACTTAGTACATGATCACCATCAACTGAAAACATATCTTGTACACACACATAATCTAAGACAACCACCAACTACAATCACCCATGTTCACCTACCTCAAAAATCGCTAATATTACAGAAAACACTCATTTTTATAAACATTTCACACAAAAAAAATCATATTTGACAATATCTAAGCGCACTCACCTCACTACCACCAACACACGATGTCACACCTCACAGGACCGACGAGCTCACCTCCAGTGACGTCACACTCCCATTCCGTTACTTGGTAGTTGGTAACATAAGAGATAAGATAAGAGATAAGATTTCGTTCGGATTTTTAACCCCGGAGGGTTAGCCACCCAGGATAACCCAAGAAAGTCAGTGCGTCATCGAGGACTGTCTAACTTATTTCCATTGGGGTCCTTAATCTTGTCCCCCAGGATGCGACCCACACCAGTCGACTAACACCCAGGTACCTATTTGCTGCTAGGTGAACAGGACAACAGGTGTAAGGAAACGTGTCGAATGTTTCCACCCGCCGGGAATCGAACCCGGGCCCTCCGTGTGTGAAGCGGGAGCTTTAGCCACCAGGCCACCGGGTCACCAACCCACACCCAACCCACCTTGTTTCAACCTGTTGTACCCTACATTATCTAAGAACACTATATCCAAGACGATTACCAGATTTTATGACCCCACCACCAAGATTTTTTTAAGATTTTGCCACCGAAGTGGCTAGTTTATTGTGCACCCCATATCCATCCTGTGGACGGTAGCGCGAGAACATGTTGATACACAAAAGGCCTAGGAACTAGGCCCCAAAGGGTTAACAGGAATACATATGGATTTATATCTACATATCTATAGTTCACTTATCTGTTACAAGCAAATTTAGGAAATTTGCTTAGTATATCTGGTATCTTATTTTCATTAATAAGATATCTTGACATGTCACATAGGTTATTATACTGTCTGTCTCTGTATTCCTCAATAAGTGGACAATTAAGCACATATGCCTGATCACATAATTTACATTTAGTTTGATCATCATCTGTGTGTCTCCCAAACTGCCAGAAGTACTTGTAACCAAGCCTAAGCCTGGCCACTACAACATCAGTCAGTCTGTTCACATTGCAAGTTGCTCCATAAACATACTTATCTACGTTCATGTTATCATAGTGGGTTATAGATCTACTCAGGCTTCTAACTGCATTCCTATAACAATCATCTTCATTATTTACTTCTCTCCTAATATTATTCCTAATGGTAGACACAGTTATACCAAAGTTATATTCTACGTTCTCCTTCTGGATACTCTTCTTGGCTAACATATCAACTTTATCATGAAGGAGTAATCCAATGTGTGATGGGATCCATAGCAATTGTACATTAATTCCTTTGTCCCTAATTTTTGAGTATCTATACCTGGCTTCCCCAATGAGCATGTTGTTGGAGTCATTATATGAGCCAAGAGCCTTCAATGATGACATAGAATCAGTAATGATGATAGAGTCAAGCTCAGTGTCATAGGTTAGCTTTAGCGCCATTAGGATTGCAAACAATTCAATTTGCAGTGTAGACGCCCAGTTGTTAATTCTTATGCCTAACTCAACAAATTTATTATCGTTCTTAACTAGGGAGGTGGCAACAAGAGCAGATGCAGCCCTGCCAGAAGACTCCTGTTTAGATCCATCAGTGTATATAACTTGTGATAAGTTATTACTACCAGCTAGGCGAAAAATTTCTTCTTGAGCAGTTGCTCTAACAAGAGATTTAAGGAAGGGATTACTAGCAATGAGCTTCTTGGGAGGGACTTGTAGGTATGTGATATTAAATGAACACATTTTCCATGGAGGGGTGAAATGTTCTTGTTGCCTACAGTGATACAGTTCATGCAGGTTATAAAACTTAATGCAATTGCACGTTTTCACAATCCATTTAGATCTGTGTGTATTTACCTCTAGACACTTGGTAAGATTCACTGTGACAGCGTCTGGTTCGTTTCTCAACATTCTAATACCGAGTACAGTGTTAATTTCAACAATCCTATCACTGATACTAGAAATACCAAGCTCCTTCCTCATGTTAAGAACTTTTGTAGATCTGGGACAGCCAAGAATAGTCCTGAGAGCTTCATTTTGCATTAACTCCAAGGGTCGGAGGGAACTTTCTCTAGCTAATATCAACATGGGAGCAGCATAATCAATTAAGGACCTAACATAGGCTATGTACATCATTCTCACGATTCTCACATTAGCTCCATAGTTGGGATTGTAGCCAGCAACAGCTTTGAGAGCATTTAGTCTAGCTTTACATTTCTTGTTTAGTTGTGGTATAGTGGATTTGTTAAAGGGTACATCTACACCAAGATATCTGTAAGTTTTAACGTAGCTAATGATTTCACCCTGCAAATAGATGGGTGGGGGATGTCGTTTGCTTGTTAATATCTTTGTTTTAGAGGAAGATATTATGAGGCCTAGTCGATTACAAATTGCTTGAACTTCATTAAGAATGGTATTCATCTTCTTATGCCCTGTTGTATGGATCATGATATCATCAGCATAGCTTATAGCTATATGTTTAGGTGAGGCAGGTAGAGCATTTAGGAGAGCATTAATCAGAATATTAAATAGCATGGGACTAAGAACTCCTCCCTGCGGTGTACCTAAAGACATTTCTTTAGAATCACTTCTGAAGCCTTGGTAAAGGACAGATACTCTATTTGACAGGTATCCTATTATCCAGCAGAGTAAGCTACCACCAATATTCATTTTGGCTAGTTCGTGTAGTATAACGGTTCTGTTTGCAATATCAAATGCAGATTTTAGATCAAGAAAAGTGGTAAAACTAGTAGAGGTGTGTGCAGTGAGAAAGGTGGAAATACAGTTCTGCACACTTTTACCTTTCATGAACCCATAGAGGTAGGGGGAAAGTTGATGTCTGATTCTGTAGTACAATCTGTTAAGCATCATTCTTTCAAAAGTTTTGCAAAGACAACTAGTTAAGGAGATCGGCCTAAATGTATCAGGCTGTTGGGGCTTAGGGATAGGCACAATGAGACTAATGGTCCAGGAAGTAGGAAGAACGCCCTCAATGTAACTGAGATTATACAGTGCCAACAAAGGGTTATCAGGCACGTGCCTTAGAGTTCTGAGAATATCATAGGTTATACCATCCTCTCCAGGAGCAGTTGATCGACCTTTGGTTAACGCATTATCTAATTCATACTCGGTAAAGAGGCAATCACTCTCATCAATATTTTGGCTCATAAAATTAATCAGTTTCAACATTTCTTCAGAAGTACTCTCTAAATTTTTTCTAATATGAGATGGAAGGCTTTCATGCCTGGATGTTTTGGACCAGTCATTTATGAGGTCATTTGCTTTTTCAAGAGGAAAGGGATGAGCAACATTGCCAGTCTTTTTCCTGGTTATTTCATTTATACCTTTCCAAGCCAAACTCAAAGGGGTGGACCTATTTAATCCACTAACAAACTGTTCCCATTCCTGTTGCCTAAGTTCTTCCTTTCTATTCCTTGCATTTGTTAGTGCAGCTTGGAACGTTCTGAGCAGGTCTGGGGTTCTACATTCACGGTATGCTTTACCAATCCTCCTAGCTGCATGTGTTAGATTGCGCAGCTGTGGATCATTATAGTATTTACATTGGTTTTTATTGTTATTTATAGTGGAGGGTCTTTGTTTCCTATTCCTGCCCACTTGATCTGTGAGAACACTCTCAATAGTGGCCCACTTGATCTGTGAGAACACTCTCAATAGTGGTAATTAAATCATCATTAAATTTTTGTGTGCCAGTGGGCTCGTAATTCTTATACCATTGATCCAAGTGGTTAATAAAGTTGTCTCTGTGTTCTGGTTTGAGAATAAGTTTCCTCCTTCTGTATTTAGCTCCTTGATTGCTGGAGATGTGATCAAGATTGACAGTTGTTAGTCTTGGGAAGTGATCAGATAGAAGATCATCAACTATGACAGAGTCATGCATCGTATATGATGTATTAAATCCAAGACACAGATCTAGTATGCCACCATATATGTGAGTAGGCTCAGTAGTGCCCACAATTCGAACATTATCATGCTCATTCAGCAATCTCACTAGTTTAGTTCCATTGGTGTTTGTAATAGACCCACCAATATTCTTATGTCTGGCATTAAAATCTCCAAGAATGATGGTAGGTTCACTATTGATGCGATCTGGTAAAGCATCAGGTCGAAGCTGGTTCGCTGGGGCATGGAGATTAAAAATGTTTATGGAAAAATCGCCTGCATATACTTTGACACCATGATACTGCATGTTAACTCGACTCTGCAAGGAAAGGAGTGAATGTGGCAAGTTCTTTCTGACATACATCACACAACAGTTGGTTGACCTTAGGTTATAAGCTGCATATCCAGGCAAGTTTGGTGGAGGTGCTCCATCTTTCAATCTACATTCCTGCAAACAGATGACATCAATATTCTTGGTTGCACTAATATGATGTAAGTCAGGCAACCGCTTCCTGATGGAAGCAATGTTCCATGAAAAGATTTGTAATGTATCCATTGTAGTGAGTTATTACAATCTCTTGCTCATAAGATGGTAAAACTATTATGCTTTGACTGCAGTGTGCAGACACTTAAGAGCAAATAGCATAGTTTGTACGTCTTTATCTTCAGAACCTTTATTTTTAAGCATTTTTCGGCATTTTGGCAGCCAGTTATGAGGCAAGTTTTGAAGGCAAGAGTTATGGGCTTCTTTCTCACAAATTGCTGGAAGCTGAACGGAGATTGCTGCACTTTTGACATCATCACCATGCTCAAGAGCATCATCCTGATTACATATATTTATTAAACTTGTCAGGATCTGTTCAAGATGCTCAATTTTTTTCTGGAAATTTGTTATAATATGAGGAAGGTCAGGCGAATCCAATGCCTCTCCGGAGGATGGCACTTCTGGGTTAGTGCTTCCTTTAACACCTATCACCTTAACAGGTACCATGGTTACATTAGTGTTCTCTGTTTCATCATTCATTGCAGGTAGGTCCTGTGCATCTGACTCATCTCCAATTTCCAGGGAGGTTACCTGTGTGGTGTCCGTCTGACTGTTGTAGTTGTGTGTATTGGGAGAAATGACAAACTCATCCCCATATTCAGGTGTAGCCATAGGTATCTGTAGTGGCAGACCAGTAGTTCCATATGTGCTAGCAGGGATGGCTAGCTCCTCCACAGCTGGTGTGTGTGATGGCATTCTGGTATCACCAGAATTGTTTGCAGTGAGGTGGGGTTCTTGCACACTTTGCAGAGGTTCAGTCTCAGATCTGGCTGTGGTAGACTGGATGGCCCCATCCTCAGTTACCATTAAAGGACTGTTATCAGGTTTACCTCGAAGGTTGTTTGGGTTCTGACTGCAGTCCTTGTGGGAAACTGTAACCCCAACTTCTTTACAGTTAATACACTTAAATTTTTGGCTGTCAGGGCCTACTGTGCATTCTCTAGTGGAATGTTTCCCAGCACACTTACCACACCAAGAATGTAGTATTCCACAGTCTACTGCAACATGGCCATAGTGCTGGCATTTGTAACACCTACGTTTAGGGGGTAGGTACACTTCGATGTTTAGGAAACGTAAACCATGCACCCAGATATTCCGGGGGAGGGGCACAGGACCCACCCAACTGGCAATAATTTGGGATTTTCCTTTAAGTCTTATAGGCTTGATGATATGCTCACTTAGAGTCAGATGGGATGGGTCCATGCAGAGAGGGTATCCAAAGATTATGATACTGACCCATTTTTTAAAGTGGTGAGTGTCTGATTGAGGTCGGAGCAGCTTAATATCCCCATAAGGTGTACTAAGTAGATCATTGATCAGCTCTTTATTCTGTTCCACAAACACAAAGTTGTGTGTGTTTTTCCTAAATTGGATCCTTGAGTTAGGATGCTTGTTTACAGCTTCCATTAGCCATGCACACTTAGCAGGCAGCGGGGTGTTGTCAGGGAAGTTCAGCTTAACACATTCTTCCTTTGAAGAAAGACTTCTTGCAGCCTCTGTGCACCAAGGACGTTTAGTATCACATTGTGTACGAGTCAAGTGAGTCTGACTACGTCGACGCTCTAACCCTTTCTCACTTTTTCTCTTTTGTTTACTTTTAAAGGTCTGGAAGCTATCATCATTTCCATCACCTGCAGAAATAGGTTCCTCTATGACAGTTGCCATGTTTGCCAGTGATGATATCTGGTGTAAGACTCACAACACAAGAATTCCTCGCTTATCTTTCCCTTATAGCTTATGCAAGAGCAAATATTCACTACAAAGTCAGAAGTCCAAAATAGATCACAAGACACAAGTGCTCAAGTTCAATGAACACCTCCAACCATACTCAACCCAGACCACCACCACTCAATACGACACACACCCCACCAAAAACACACTCAGAGACCTCTTGTATGTGTGTTAATAATATGGTACATATAATGATATAATGGATGGTACAGGCGAGGTCTTACACCATATCACAAATTACAAAGATGAACAGAGTGAGAGAGAGAGAGAGAGAGAGAGAGAGAGAGAGAAAGTAGGTAATATTGAGCATAAAATTAGAATTCTGACATACATCACATTAAACATGAGGTTCAAATGATAACTTCCACTTGAGATAGTTGAGGCTACTGCCACCTAATGTACCTCACTGAAATAATAATATAGCAGACATCACAATGAACGCTGAAGACAACCTCTTACCCCAACCATAGATTGTAAACAGAATTACTAACAAAAAAAAAAAAAAAAAAAAAAAAAAAAAAAAAAAAAAAAAAAAAAAAAAAAAAAAAAAAAAAAAAAAAAACTAGGTAATGTTACAATGACAATGAGATAAATCACTCTGGTCGACTTCCTTGGTCCATCCTGGGTAACTCACACATTACTATGTTATACATGTATGCAAGCATAAGTGTGCAGCTGTAGATAGATGAACCAGTACCTAAACAATCTCACTTACACACGCGTTACTATGTATGACAAGTGTTACCAAGTACACCAAGTGTACACTTTATCACTTAGAATACACTTTTGTTGATGTAAATATAGGTGAGAGTGGTACACCGCTGGTCGTAATAAACACACTCAACTTCTCAAGGTCACACACTAGGCCCAGCTTCTGGAGTTACCAGCGTTTTAATGTGTTTATTATGTGTCAGTGCGTGTCTGCAGTCATTAAATTGGTGTATCAGAAGTTAAACACTACAATCCAGTTGATCAAATAGTCTAAAACAATTTACACAATGTATAACTAGAAGTATAATGATTGCAAATTGTTACTATTACAATTTTAACTAGGCGCTAGACCCACTAGATGAGATGGCAAGGAACATAGATGTTAACAGGCTGACTCTTGCTTAACACAGTTGAAAGGTAACCGAATTACTCAAGTAAGAAAGTATTCATGAAACTGAACATTATGCAGGAGTAAGCTTGTTCACAGTAAAAATACAAAGCATAAGTTACACACTCACACCACAGATGAACACTGCAATTTGAAATATTACTGGGAATTTAGCAGTAAAGTTTCAGTCTGAACGAGAAAATGTATTAGAAAACACAACAATGACACTAGGACAAGCAACTTAATTATGTAACCGTATTTAATAGTTCAGTTACACTGAGCAGAGCATGTATTACACTGATTTATCAAATGTAAGGAGTCACTACACTGAAGTACACTCTGAGCCTTTTAAAGTCTTAATACAGGCTTACAAATGACAATTAACTGTTGGGGAAAGCAGCACTTAACACTTCTAGCACACGTATGACAGATGAATGTTCACTGTGTACAAGCCAATCACCACAAGCTTACTATGTTTATAAGTGAACCTCTGGCATGTCCCACTCAAAATGTCAGCACTGCAATGCTCGTCAAATTGTTCTCAAGCCACTACAGGAAACACTGGTATGCCAGCAGCACTGCAGAACGTATACAGACATGCTGGGCCCTAGGACAGCTATTATTGCAGGCTGCCTTAGCTTGTTCTGGCTAGCTTTTAGTGCTGCCCTCAAGCTTGCTTGACTGTGCTCACCAAGCCCGCGCCAACCACCCGGACACCTGCTTACAGCAGGCAGGCAGGCAGGCACACAGGAGACACTCGCAAGATGAGCGGAGTGCGGCACAGAGGACACGGGCACTCAAGCACCCATGTGGTCTGGCAAAAAACCGCCTCTAGACCACAAGCAAATAGAGGCGAACGGCTGAGTTCCAAATCGAGGAAGGAGAAGGGACAAGGAAAGGATATTCACCTCGCTAGACACAGGGTGTAGTGGCCTGCAGGTCGCAGTGCAATTTTCAAGGTCATTCACTGGGCCCACAGTCGTCTCGAGAGTTACCAACCCTGTACTACTTGTTAACTCCAAACCCGCAGCACTTAACACATCTAGCACACGTGTCTTGGAATGACACAAATTTTCACTACATAAGAACTAGTTCTCACAACACCGAAGGTACGGCCGGAACACTGTAGAACGTTCACAAAGGCATTCTGGGATTCAGAACAGATGTAGCCTTGGCCTTCACTGGCTGGCTTGGAGCGCTGTTTGGCCTGGATCAGCTAAACTCGCCCTTATCCCATATGTAGATAATGGCGACGAGTTAGGGGATACCGGTGAATAGGAAAGTCGAGGAAGGGACATTCATCTCACTAGACACACGCAGTATGGGTGTAAGTGGCATGCGGGTCTTATAGTGCCATTTTCAAGGTCACCCAGCAGGCCAGACATTCCTCACTCATTTTAAGCCTACGTAGGTACTGATGGTAGCACAATGTCCTAAGTCAGCGTAATCCACTCATGCAAATAGTTACAACAAATCTGCAGCACTTGCGGAACTCACATATTCGAGTACCAGCGGGGCAGCAAAATACACCTCTACACTGCACGTCGTTGATAGAGGCGAACGGCTGAGTTTAAGGAGGAGAGTTGGGGATACAGGAGAACAGCAGAGGTAACTGAGCACGCACATTCGCCTTTCTTCTCATAGTCAATATGGGCGAAAGTCTCAGGCAGGTGATGCAGTGCCTCGCTCAAGGTCACAGGCTGAGGCAGACTTCTCAAGAGTTACCACACACTGCAATACTCGTAGAGATTGTTACTCACTCCAAGCTTGCAGAACTTCTAGCACACGTGTCTTGGAGTGAAAGACGAATTTTCAGTGTGTGGACACCTGGGTTACCAACTCACGTAGGACTGCACGCTCGTCGTTATTCCTCAGATTGGTAAAGCGATGAGTTGTGAGCATTTTGAGAGGCACGAGTAGCAGTGGACTAGCAAAATTCGCCTCTACACTCTATGTTGATAGAGGCGAAAGGCTGAGGTCAAATGAAAGGCAGAGGGGAAGCAGAGGCCTGTGAGGGCCTTTGCAAAAAGGAAAACTATTTCCAGTGTTTGACTAGGTATATCCTTAGTCACAGCTCGCACATAAGAGTTCTCACAACACTGAAGCTGTCTTCCAACAGTAGGAGTTTTAATGATGACTTATCAGTCGGGAGAAATGGGTAGGCCTGTGAATTAGTAGGTCCAGATCCCCAGCACACGTCTACTCCCCTCAACCACTCAGCCGAGACTGCCCCCCACCACCAAGATCACAGAAAACACACATTTTTTATAATTATTCACACAAAAATCACGATCACCAATTCCATATCACCCACATCTTATACATTTCAATCACAAATTTAAGACATGAGACATACACACCAAATCTAAGACATTCACCTCCAACTAAGACATACACATCTTAACTAAGACATACACCAAAAACCTATACTTGACATATTGCGGTATGAATATTCATACCGCATTTATGTTGCATACCACATTTCCTCATCCACATCATCCCTAAAACATCCTTCCTTATTCATTCCGTATGTCTCCAAGAGTTGTTTTAACCCCGACGGGCCCATCACGACGTAGGAGCCAGAGCAACCATCACCACTCCAACACCACCTACTACACTCTGACTCCTAATGTCATGATGGGCCCGTCGGGGTTAAAACAGCTCTAGGAGATATACGGAATGAATAAGGAAGGATGTTTTAGGGATGATGTGGATGAGGAAATGTGATATGCAACATAAATGCGGTATGAATATTCATACCGCAATATGTCAAGTATAGGTTTTTGGTGTATGTCTTAGTTAAGATGTGTATGTCTTAGTTGGAGGTGAATGTCTTAGATTTGGTGTGTATGTCTCATGTCTTAAATTTGTGATTGAAATGTATAAGATGTGGGTGATATGGAATTGGTGATCGTGATTTTTGTGTGAATAATTATAAAAAATGTGTGTTTTCTGTGATATTAGTGGTGGGGTCATAAAATCTGGTAATCGTCTTGGATATAGTGTTCTTAGATAATGTAGGGTACAACAGGTTGAAACAAGGTGGGTTGGGTGTGATGTTACCAACCACCAAGTAACACAATGGGAGTGTGACGTCACTGGAGGTGAGCTCGTCGGTCCTGTGAGGTGTGACATCGTGTGTTGGTGGTAGTGAGGTGAGTGCGCTTAGATATTGTCAAATATGATTTTTTTTTTTGTGTGTGAAATGTTTATAAAAATGAGTGTTTTCTGTGATATTAGTGATTTTTGAGGTAAGTGAACATGGGTGATTGTAGTTGGTGGTTGTCTTAGATTATGCGTGTGTGTACAAGATATGTTTTCAGTTGATGGTGATCATGTACTAAGTGTTTGCGTATTTGGTTTGTGTTCATGCTTTTTTTTTTAATGCGCCAAATGGGGAGGGAGTTCTTGGTTATAGTGATTTGAGGGGATTTCTATAAAAAGGATGTTGGATGGTGATGTTAAACTTAGTTTCTGGTGATTTTGACGGTGATTTGGTAGTAATCAGTAGTGTTTTGGGAGTATTCGGAGGTGTTTGATGGTGTTTTTTGAAGGTGTTCAAATGATGTGCAGAGTACTTTTTGAAGAAGATCAGTGGTGTTCAGAGTTAAGAACATAAGAACATAAGAACGAAGGAACACTGCAGAAGGCCTACTGGCCCATGCGAGGCAGGTCCAAGTCTCCTACCGGCTTAAGCCAATGCACCCAACCTAGTCAGGTCAGGTCACATTGACTTAAGGGAGGAACACGGCAACCGACCTGGTAGCACAAGCTATCAGGTCTAACTCACACCCACCCACATCCACTCATGTATTTATCCAACCTATTTTTAAAGCTACACAACGTTCTGGCCTCTATAACGGTACTTGGGAGTTTGTTCCACTCATCCACAACTCTATTACCAAACCAGTACTTTCCTATATCCTTCCTGAATCTGAATTTTTCCAACTTAAAACCATTGCTGCGAGTCCTGTCTAGGCTAGATATTTTCAGCACACTATTTACATCCCCTTTATTTATTCCTGTCTTCCATTTATACACCTCAATCATATCCCCCCTAATTCTACGTCTTTCTAGAGAGTGCAGATTCAGGGCCCTTAGTCTATCCTCATAGGGAAGGTTTCTGATACATGGGATCAACTTTGTCATCCTCCTTTGTACATTTTCCAGAGAATTTATATCCATTCTGTAATAAGGTGACCAAAACTGTGCAGCATAATCTAAATGAGGCCTAACCAAGGATGTATAGAGTTGAAGAACAACCTGAGGACTCCTATTATTTATGCTTCTTGATATGAAGCCAAGGATTCTATTAGCTTTATTGCGAACACTTATGCACTGTTGTCTTGGTTTCAGATTACTGCTAACCAGAACTCCTAAATCTTTTTCGCAATCCGTAATATTAAGATCTACATTATTTAGTTTATATGTGGCATGATTATTGTCCTGTCCAACATTTAGAACTTTGCATTTGTCTATATTAAACTGCATCTGCCACTTCTCCGACCACTGCATCAGTCTATTCAAATCTTCCTGGAGTGCTCGAATGTCCTCGTCAGAATGAATTCGACGGCCTATTTTGGTGTCATCGGCAAACTTGCCGATGTCGCTCTTTATGCCCTCATCTATGTCGTTTATGTAGATTGTGAACAGCAGGGGGCCCAACACTGACCCCTGTGGAACACCGCTCGTGACACTTCCCCACTCTGATTTCTCCCCATTTATGCAAACTCTCTGCTGCCTATTTGTCAACCATGCCTCTATCCAGGAAAAAATTTCTCCTCCTATTCCATGTGCTTTAATTTTCCTCAATAGTCTCTGATGTGGGACCCTGTCAAAAGCCTTACTGAAGTCCATATACACAATATCATATTCATTACCATGATCTACCTCCTCAAATACCTTAGTGAAAAAAGTTAATAAATTCGTAAGGCAGGAACGCCCCTTTGTAAAACCATGCTGAGATTCGTTGATTAATTTATGCTTTTCAATGTGGCTACGAACTGCCTCGGCAATTATTGATTCCATAAATTTTCCCACTATGGAGGTTAGGCTTATTGGTCTATAGTTCGAAGCTAAGGACCTGTCACCTGTTTTGAAAATAGGTATCACATTTGCCATTTTCCACTTATCTGGCACCATGCCAGTTTGTAGTGATATGTTGAAAAGATTAGCCAAAGGTGTGCTAAGCTCCTCTTTACATTCCTTTAGAACCCTTGCATACAGTTCATCAGGGCCTGGGGATTTGTTAGGTTTTAATTTATCTATTTGCCTAAGGACCATGTCACTTGTGACCCTAATAGTACACAGTTTATTATCGTCCTGTTCTACATAATTTATCATTACTGGAATATCGCTGGTATCCTCCTGTGTAAAAACTGAGAGGAAGTATGTGTTAAAAATTCTACACATTTCCTTATCACTGTCAGTGAGCTGACCCGAGGAACTTTTGAGTGGGCCTATCTTGTCCCTGATCTTACTTCTGTATACCTGAAAGAATCCTTTTGGGTTAGTCTTCGATTCTCTTGCAACTTTAACCTCATAATCTCTTTTTGCTTTTCTAATTCCCTTTTTTATTTCTCTCTTTAACTGAATATATCGATTTCTCAATTGCCCCTCTCCTCTTTTGATTTGCCTATATATGCCTCTCTTTTGACCAATCAGATATTTTAATCTATTGTTCATCCATTTAGGATCATTTTTGTTTGATCTGATTTCCCTATTTGGAACATAATTTGACTGAGCAGCTAGAACTATGCCCTGGAAAGCATCATATCGGCAACCATCACCACCTACCTGACCCTTAGTCAGGTCATTCCAGTTCAGCCCACCTAAGTAATTTTTCAGTCCTATGAAATCAGCCAAGCGAAAGTCAGGGACGGAGACTTGATTGCCATTATTAGGGGAATTCCATGATATATTAAAACTGAGTGATTTGTGATCACTTTCCCCAAGCTCATCATTAACCTCAAGATTATTAATTAGTGTTTCCCTACTGGCAAGAACCAAGTCAAGGAGGTTATTTCCCCTAGTTGGCTCTGTCACAAACTGTTTTAAAAAACAATCCTGGATCGTATCAAGAAAGTCACCTGACTCTAAATTTCCTGTCAAATTGCTCCAGTCAATCTGTCTATAGTTGAAATCTCCCATTAGCACAACATTTTCGTATGTAGATGCCTTACGAATTTCGTCCCATAGAAGTTTACTGCACTCCCTATCAAGATTTGGGGCCCTGTAAATCACACCCAAAATTAGTTTTTCTCGGCCCTCGAGAAGCTGTAACCAAACAGATTCAGTGGCTGACGCTTCTAATTTAATATCTTGTCTAACACAACAATTTAAATTGTCTCTGACATACATCGCTACTCCACCACCTTTCCTGTTGACCCTGTCAGTGTGGAATAATTTATAGCCTTGTATGTGACATTCAGAGGGCATCTCTCTATCTTTCAGATTGAGCCAGGTCTCTGTTATAGCAATAATATCTATGTCTCCTGCACTTGCAATTAATCTTAGCTCATCTATCTTATTTCTTACACTCCTGCTATTAGTATAGTAAACCTTAAGGGAGCTAGTCCCTTGCTGCCCTCTGCTGTCCCCCTTTGTTTGCTGACCTGATCTATTGTCTTTATTTATAACTTCATGCTGAATGCCTTTTATACATTTACTGTTTCCAACCCAAGTGTTGCAACCTGCTTGTTTCCCACACACACCCATACCTCTATCTTCCATCAGTTTAAAATCATAGGCATTTCACCAATGGCCTTCTCAATCGAGTCTGCAAGAGCTACCACCCCAGCCCCAGAGAGATGTACCCCATCCCTTGCATACATATCATGTTTGCCATAAAAGTTGTTCCAGTTGTCAATGAATGGGATTGCATGTTCCTTGCAGTATCTGTCTAGCCAGCAATTTACACCAATTGCCCTAGACAACCATTCATTTCCTACTCCCCTTCTAGGCAAGATGCTACATATGATTGGGATCCCTCCCTTAGACTTAATGAAATCTATAGCTGACCTGTACTTATCTAGCAGCTCTTCTCTCCTACCCTTCCCAATATCATTTCCACCAGCACTGAGACAGATAATGGGCTTGCTCCCATTACCTGACATGATATTATCCAGCCTGTTGACAATGTCCCCAACACCAGCTCCAGGGAAGCACACTCTATCTCTCATCTTCTTATTCCTATTACAAAAAGCACGGTCAATGTATCTTACCTGAGAGTCACCAACCACAAGAATGCGCTTACCTCCATTAGCAGGGGCAGTAGTACCCTTACCTTCACTGGCCACTGAAGTACATTCATCCTGAAGAACAGAGAAGCGATTTCCTACCTTCAGATCTTCACTCTTAACTTTCCTTACTCTGATGCGCCTTCCATTACTGTGAACTACTCGCCACTTGTAGCAGGTGCTGGGCTGCACCTCACTGCTGGTAGCCGTTGCTGCCACCCCAACTACAGCCTCCTCACAGCGAGAGACAGACTGCACCTCGCTGCTAGAAGCCTCATTCCCCACAACTCCAGCCACCTCACACTCTCTCCCAGACCCATTGAGGTGGACCTTCAGCCTCCTAATCTCCTCCTGGAGAAGCAAGACCTCCTCCTTCAACTCTCCAACCCCAATTTTTAAAACACTGCAGAAGCAAGCCATGCTTTGTAACCGTCCACACTAATCCCCAAGGCAGCTCAGGGTCTGTGACCTCACGTGACGACTGACCACTGACCATTGAGTTGGTTCAAAGTTAGTCAGTGTGTTAGATATGGTAATGTCTCATGTCATAAGTGTCTGAGTTAGTTTTTGTGTTAATGTTGTAAAGTCTGGAGACTAAGGGAGTAGTATGGTGGATGTGTTGTAATTTCAGTTAATGAAATGTGTAAGTGTAGATAAATTAGAGATGATAAATCTTATTTGGGAGTAATCAAAATGATATTTTGGAAGTGCTTCAGTGATGTTTGGAAATGTTCAAAGGTGTTTATGTGAGTATTCAAATGATTTATGAGAGTGTTCGAAGTAATCTTGGGGTTGTTCTGTAGTGAGATGATAAAGGTTGTGGATGAGAGATATTGAGAAAAGGTGGTCTCAAATGATGTATGAGAGTGTTTTGAAGGTGTTCAAAGTAAAGTGAGGTGTGTGTGTGTGTGTGTGTGTGTGTGTGTGTGTGTGTGTGTGTGTGTGTGTGTGTACTCACCTAGTTGAGGTTGCAGGGGTCGAGTCCAAGCTCCTGGCCCCGCCTCTTCACTGGTCGCTACTAGGTCACTCTCCCTGAACCATGAGCTTTATCGTACCTCTGCTTAAAGCTATGTATGGATCCTGACTCCACTACATCGCTTCCCAAACTATTCCACTTCCTGACTACTCTGTGGCTGAAGAAATACTTCCTAACATCCCTTTGATTCATCTGTGTCTTCAACTTCCAACTGTGTCCCCTTGTTACTGTGTCCAGTCTCTGGAACATCCTGTCTTTGTCCACCTTGTCAATTCCTCTCAGTATTTTGTAAGTCGTTATCATGTCCCCCCTATCTCTCCTGTCCTCCAGTGTATTCAGGTTGATTTCCCTTAACCTCTCCTCATAGGACATACCTCTTAGCTTTGGGACTAGTCTTGTTGCAAACCTTTGCACTTTCTCTAGTTTCTTTACATGCTTGGCTAGGTGTGGGTTCCAAACTGGTGCCGCATACTCCAATATGGGCCTAACGTACACGGTGTATAGGGTCCTGAACGATTCCTTATTAAGATGTCGGAATGCTGTTCTGAGGTTTGCCAGGCGCCCATATGCTGCAGCAGTTATTTGGTTGATGTGCGCTTCAGGAGATGTGCCTGGTGTTATACTCACCCCAAGATCTTTTTCCTTGAGTGATGTTTGTAGTCTCTGACCCCCTAGACTGTACTCCATCTGCGGTCTTCTTTGCCCTTCCCCAATCCTCATGACTTTGCACTTGGTGGGATTGAACTCCAGGAGCCAGTTGCTGGACCAGGTCTGCAGCCTGTCCAGATCCCTTTGTATTTCTGCCTGGTCTTCGATCGAATGAACTCTTCTCATCAACTTCACGTCATCTGCAAACAGTGACACCTCGGAGTTTATTCCTTCCGTCATGTCGTTCACAAATACCAGAAACAGCACTGGTCCTAGGACTGACCCCTGTGGGACCCCACTGGTCACAGGTGCCCACTTTGACACCTCGCCTCGTACCATTACTCTCTGCTGTCTTCCTGACAAGTATTCCCTGATCCATTGCAGTGCCTTCCCTGTTATTCCTGCTTGGTCCTCCAGTTTTTGCACTAATCTCTTGTGTGGTACTGTGTCAAACGCCTTCTTGCAGTCTAAGAAAATGCAATCCACCCACCCCTCTCTCTCTTCTCTTACTGCTGTCACCATGTCATAGAACTCCAGTAGGTTTGTGACACAGGATTTCCCGTCTCTGAAACCATGTTGTCTGCTGGTGATGAGATCATTCCTTTCTAGATGTTCCACCATTCTTCTCCTGACAATCTTTTCCATGATTTTGCATGCTATACATGTCAGTGACACTGGTCTGTAGTTTAGTGCTTCATGTCTGTCTCCTTTTTTAAAGATTGGTACCACATTTGCTGTCTTCCATGCCTCAGGCAATCTCCCTGTTTCGATAGATGTATTGAATATTGTTGTTAGGGGTACACATAGCGCCTCTGCTCCCTCTCTCAGGACCCATGGAGAGATGTTATCTGGCCCCATTGCCTTTGAGGTATCTAGCTCACTCAGAAGCCTCTTCACTTCTTCCTCGGTTGTGTGTACTGTGTCCAGCACATAGTGGTGTACCCCACCTCTCCGTCTTTCTGGAGCCCCTTCTGTCTCCTCTGTGAACACTTCTTTGAATCTCTTGTTGAGTTCCTCACATACTTCACTGTCATTTCTTGTTGTCTCTCCTCCTTCCTTCCTTAGCCTGATTACCTGGTCTTTGACGGTTGTTTTCTTCCTGATGTGGCTGTATAACAGTTTCGGGTCAGATTTGGCTTTTGCTGCTATGTCGTTTTCATATTGACGTTGGGCCTCCCTTCTTATCTGTGTGTGTGTGTGTGTGTGTGTGTGTGTGTGTGTGTGTGTGTGTGTGTGTGTGTGTGTGTGTGTGTGTGTGTGTGTGTGTGTTAGGTGGTCATAGAGTTTTGTGAATATCATGGTTACAGTGATTTTAGCGTATTTGAGTTAGGTTAGGTTAGGTTAGGTTAAGTTAGGTTCGGTTAGGTTAGGTTGGGTTAGGATAGGTTCGGTTAGGTTAGGTTAGGTTAGGTTAGGCTAGGTTAGGATAGGTTCGGTTAGGTTAGGTTAAGTTAGGATAGGATAGGATAGGTTAGGTTAGGATAGGTTAGGTTAAGTTAGGTATGGTACAACAGGTTGAAACAAGGTGGGTTGGGTGTGATGTTACCAACCACCAAGTAACACAATGGGAGTGTGACGTCACTGGAGGTGAGCTCGTCGGTCCTGTGAGGTGTGACATCGTGTGTTGGTGGTAGTGAGGTGAGTGCGCTTAGATATTGTCAAATATGATTTTTTTTTGTGTGAAATGTTTATAAAAATGAGTGTTTTCTGTGATATTAGTGATTTTTGAGGTAAGTGAACATGGGTGATTGTAGTTGGTGGTTGTCTTAGATTATGTGTGTGTGTACAAGATACGTTTTCAGTTGATGGTGATCATGTACTAAGTGTTTGCGTACTTGGTTTGTGTTCATGCTTTTTTTTATGCGCCAAATGGGGAGGGAGTTCTTGGTTACAGTGATTTGAGGGGATTTCTATAAAAAGGATGTTGGATGGTGATGTTAAACTTAGTTTCTGGTGATTATGACGGTGATTTGGTAGTATTCAGTAGTGTTTTGGGAGTAATCGGAGGTGTTTGATGATGTTTTTTGAAGGTGTTCAAATGATGTGCAGAATATTTTTTGAAGAAGATCAGTGGTGTTCAGAGTTGGTTCAAAGATAGTCAGTGTGTTAGATATGGTAATGTCTCATGTCATAAGTGTCTGAGTTAGTTTTTGTGTTAATGTTGTAAAGTCTGGAGACTGAGGGAGTAGTATGGTGGATGTGTTGTAATTTCAGTTAATGAAATGTGTAAGTGTAGATAAATTAGAGATGATAAATCTTATTTGGGAGTAATCAAAATGATATTTTGGAAGTGCTTCAGTGTTGTTTGGAAATGTTCAAAGGTGTTTATGTGAGTATTCAAATGATTTATGAGAGTGTTCGAAGTAATCTTGGGGTTGTTCTGTAGTGAGATGATAAAGGTTGTGGATGAGAGATATTGAGAAAAGGTGGTCTCAAATGATGTATGAGAGTGTTTTGAAGGTGTTCAAAATAAAGTGAGGTGTGTGTGTGTGTGTGTGTGTGTGTGTGTGTGTGTGTTAGGAGGTCATAGAGTTTTTGTGAATATCTTGGTTACAGTGATTTTAGTGCATTTGAGTTAGGTTAGGTTAGGTTAGGTTAGGTTAGGTTCGGTTAGGTTAGGTTAGGTTAGGTTAGGCTAAGTTAGGATAGGTTCGGTTAGGTTAGGTTAGGTTAGGTTAGGTTAGGCTAGGTTAGGTTAGGATAGGTTAGGTTAAGTTAGGTTAGGTTAGGTTAGGTTAGGTTAGGTTAGGATAGGTTAGGTTAGGTTAGGTTAGGTTAGGTTAGGTTAGCTTAGGTTCGGTTAGGTTCGGTTAGGTTCGGTTAGGTTAGGTTAGGTTAGGATAGGTTAGGTTAGGTTAGGTTCGGTTAGGTTAGGTTAGGTTAGGTTAGGTTAGGTTAGGTTAGGTTAGGCTAGGTTAGGCTAGGTTAGGTTTGGTTAGGTTCGGTTAGGTTAGGTTAGGTTAGGTTCGGTTAGGTGTGTGTGTGTGTGTGTGTGTGTGTGTGTGTGTTAGGTGGTCATAGAGTTTTGTGAATATCTTGGTTACGGTGATTTTAGTGGAATTTGAGATGGGTGATGAGATGCATTTGTGGATGTGAAAATGTGAATTTTGTGTGTGTTCAGAAGAGGTGTGTTGGGAGATGGGTGAGTGGATGTGAAGAAATGCGGGTGAGATGGAGAGGGGTATGGGGAGGGTTGTATTAGAAATTTAATGAAATATGGGGAGATTTTACTGAAAATAAAGGTAATGTGTGAATATTTTAAAAAGAAATTATAGAATTGAAAAGTTATGATATATTGGAAAAGAATGGAGGGTGTTGAAACATGTCGCAATAGTTGGATAGTGAGATTAGTTGATACGAGTATAATATCAATTTATGTGGATACAAGGACATGGGTAAGGAGAGGATTTTATTAGAATTTTAGTAATGTACAGAGGAATGTGTATTACATTTAAGATTCAGTAAAAAGAAGGGAAAAAAATGTGAATAAATTGGTAATTGATGAGGGTTGTGGGTAATGTAGTCGAACTAGAGATGCTGAAAAGTGTTTATAAGTTGTGGATTGTTGTTGTGACTTTTTCTGATGAAATTAGCTAAGACGAGAAAAATAATGTGGGATGTGGGTGTTGTGGGTTGTGGGTGTTGTGGGATGTGGGTGTTGATCTTAGTTTATGGTGATTTTGGTGGTGTTTTAGTAGTATTCAGTGGTGTATTTGGGAGTACTCAAATGGTGTTTTGAGGTTATTCAAAGGTGTGATTATAAGTTGTGGGTTGTTGTTGTTGTGACTTTCTGAAGAAATTAGTTAAAACGAGAAAAATATTGTGGGGTGTGGGTGTTGTGGGTTTGTGGGTGTTGTTGTCGAACTAGAGATACCGAAAAGACGTTATAAGTGGGTTGTTGTTGTGACTTTTTCTGATGAAATTAGTTAAAACGAGAAAAAATTGTGGGGTGTGGGTGTTGTGGGTTTGTGGGTGTTGTTGTCGAACTAGAGATACCTGAAAGACGTTATAAGTGTGTTGTTGTTGTGACTTTTTCTGATGAAATTAGTTAAAACGAGAAAAAAATTGTGAGGTGTGGGTGATGTGGGTGATGAGGGTTGTGGGCGATGTGGGTTGTGGCATGTGGGTGTTGATCTTAGTTTATGGTGATTTTGGTGGTGTTTTGAGTGTATTCAGTGGTGTTTTAGTAGTATTCAGTGGTGTATTTGGGAGTACTCAAATGGTGTTTTGAGGTTATTCAAAGGTGTTTTTGAAGGTGTTCAAATAATGTGCAAAGAGTACTTATGAAGGTGTTCTGGGAGTATTCAGAGGTGATTTGGGGGTGTTCGAATGATGTTTTTGGAGTATTTAAAGGAAATTGATGGTGTTTTTTGGTGATGTTCAAAGTAAAGTGTTTGAGTTAGTTTTTGTGATAATGTTGTGAAGTCTGGAGACTGAGGGAGGAGTTTGTGGGGATGAGTTGTAATTTAATGAAATGTGTAAGTGCAGATAAATTAGAGATATCAAATCTTATTTGGGAGTATTCAAAATGATATTTTGGAAGTGTTTCAGTGTTGTTTGGAAATGTTCAAAGGTATTTTTGTGAGTATACAAATGATTTATGAGAGTGTTTTGAAGGTGTTCAAAGTAAAGTGAGGTGTGTGTGCGTATTAACTTCGTAACCTGGAGTTTACCTGGAGAGAGTTTCGGGGGTCAACGCCCCCGCGGCCCGGTCTGTGACCAGGCCTCCTGGTGGATCAGCGCCTGATCAACCAGGCTGTTGCTGCTGGCTGCACGCAAACCAACGTACGAGCCACAGCCCGGCTGATCAGGAACTGACTTTAGGTGCTTGTCCAGTGCCAGCTTGAAGACTGCCAGGGGTCTGTTGGTAATCCCCCTTATGTGTGCTGGGAGGCAGTTGAACAGTCTCGGGCCCTTGACACTTATTGTATGGTCTCTTAACGTGCTAGTGATACCCCTGCTTTTCATTGGGGGGATGGTGCATCGTCTGCCAAGTCTTTTGCTTTCGTAGTGAGTGATTTTCGTGTGCAAGTTCGGTACTAGTCCCTCTAGGATTTTCCAGGTGTATATAATCATGTATCTCTCCCTCCTGCGTTCCAGGGAATACAGGTTTAGAAACCTCAAGCGCTCCCAGTAATTGAGATGTTTTATCTCCGTTATGCGCGCCGTGAAAGTTCTCTGTACATTTTCTAGGTCGGCAATTTCACCTGCCTTGAAAGGTGCTGTTAAAATGCAGCAATATTCCAGCCTAGATAGAACAAGTGACCTGAAGAGTGTCATCATGGGCTTGGCCTCCCTAGTTTTGAAGGTTCTCATTATCCATCCAGTCATTTTTCTAGCAGATGCGATTGATACAATGTTATGGTCCTTGAAGGTGAGATCCTCCGACATAATCACTCCCAGGTCTTTGACGTTGGTGTTTCGCTCTATTTTGTGGCCAGAATTTGTTTTGTACTCTGATGAAGATTTAATTTCCTCATGTTTACCATATCTGAGTAATTGAAATTTCTCATCGTTGAACTTCATATTGTTTTCTGCAGCCCACTGAAAGATTTGGTTGATGTCCGCCTGGAGCCTTGCAGTGTCTGCAATGGAAGACACTGTCATGCAGATTCGGGTGTCATCTGCAAAGGAAGACACGGTGCTGTGGCTGACATCCTTGTCTATGTCGGATATGAGGATGAGGAACAAGATGGGAGCTAGTACTGTGCCTTGTGGAACAGAGCTTTTCACCGTAGCTGCCTCGGACTTTACTCTGTTGACGACTACTCTCTGTGTTCTGTTAGTGAGGAAATTATAGATCCATCGACCGACTTTTCCTGTTATTCCTTTAGCACGCATTTTGTGCGCTATTACGCCATGGTCACACTTGTCGAAGGCTTTTGCAAAGTCTGTATATATTACATCTGCATTCTTTTTGTCTTCTAGTGCATTTAGGACCTTGTCGTAGTGATCCAGTAGTTGAGACAGACAGGAGCGACCTGTTCTAAACCCATGTTGCCCTGGGTTGTGTAACTGATGGGTTTCTAGATGGGTGGTGATCTTGCTTCTTAGGACCCTTTCAAAGATTTTTATGATATGGGATGTTAGTGCTATTGGTCTGTAGTTCTTTGCTGTTGCTTTACTGCCCCCTTTGTGGAGTGGGGCTATGTCTGTTGTTTTTAGTAACTGAGGGACGACCCCCGTGTCCATGCTCCCTCACCATAGGATGGAAAAGGCTCGTGATAGGGGCTTCTTGCAGTTCTTGATGAACACAGAGTTCCATGAGTCTGGCCCTGGGGCAGAGTGCATGGGCATGTCATTTATCGCCTGTTCGAAGTCATTTGGCGTCAGGATAACATCGGATAGGCTTATGTTAATCAAATTTTGTGGCTCTCTCATAAAAAATTAATTTTGATCTTCGACTCTCAGTCTGGTTAGCGGCTTGCTAAAAACTGAGTCATATTGGGACTTGAGTAGCTCACTCATTTCCTTGCTGTCATCTGTGTAGGACCCATCTTGTTTAAGTAGGGGCCCAATACTGGACGTTGTTCTCGATTTTGATTTGGCATAGGAGAAGAAATACTTTGGGTTTCTTTCGATTTCATTTATGGCTTTTAGTTCTTCCCGCGATTCCTGACTCCTAAAGGATTCTTTTAGCTTAAGTTCGATGCTTGCTATTTCTCTGACCAGTGTCTCCCTACGCATTTCAGATATATTGACCTCTTTTAGCCGCTCTGTTATTCTTTTCCGTCGCCTTTAAAGGGAGCGCCTGTCTCTTTCTATTTTACATCTACTCCTCCTTTTTCTTAGAGGAATAAGCCTTGTGCATACATCGAGTGCCACCGAGTTAATCTGTTCTAGGCATAAGTTGGGGTCTGTGTTGCTTAGTATATCTTCCCAGCTTATATCGGTTAGGACTTGGTTTACTTGGTCCCACTTTATGTTTTTGTTATTGAAGTTGAATTTGGTGAATGCTCCCTCGTGACTAGTCTCATTTTGTCGGTCTGGGGCTCCACGCATACATGTCTGAACCTCAATTATGTTGTGATCTGAGTATATTGTTTTTGATATGGTGACATTTCTTATCAGATCATCATTGTTAGTGAAGATGAGGTCTAGTGTATTCTCCAGTCTAGTAGGCTCTATTATTTGCTGGTTTAAATTGAATTTTGTGCAGAGATTTAAAAGCTCGTGTGAGTGTGAGTTTTCATCAGAGCTGCCTCCTGGTGTTATTACTGCAACAATATTATTTGCTATATTCCTCCATTTTAGGTGCCTTAAGTTGAAATCCCCCAGGAGCAAGATGTTGGGTGCAGGAGCTGGAAGATTTTCCAGACAGTGGTCAATTTTTAACAGCTGTTCCTGGAATTGCTGGGATGTTGCATCCGGAGGCTTGTAGACTACCACAATGACTAGGTTTTGGTTCTCGACCTTTACTGCTAAAACTTCCACTACATCATTTGAGGCATTAAGCAGTTCTGTGCAAACAAGTGACTCTGCAATGTACAGGCCAACCCCTCCCCCCTTTTGCCTGTTCACTCTGTCACATCTGTATAGGTTGTAACCTGGGATCCATATTTCGTTGTCCAAGTGATCCTTTATGTGGGTCTCAGTGAAAGCCGCGAACATTGCCTTTGCCTCTGCAAGCAGTCCACGGATGAAAGGTATTTTGTTGTTTGTTGCTGGCTTTAGACCCTGTATATTTGCAAAGAAGAATGTTATCGGACTGGTGGTATTGTTGGTACTGGGGGGGGATTTTTTTCCGGCATTAGTATCTGTATCTGTTGGTTTGGAGTGGAGGCCATCGACTGTGGTTCCACTCCAGGAATGACTGGATTTGGTGTACGATTTCTGCCATTTCCTGCCAGTTTTTTTTTCCTTCCTGGCACTAAAAAACCTCTCCCTCTTGAGTGGCTGTGGCTACCCAGGTTTTCCCATGGCCTGGATGTTTTGTATCTTTTTGTCCCCTTCAGATGGTATGCCTGGCAATTTAAGTTATAGCACAGTCTTTCCTGTACTGAAGAGGTACACATTTCAGGGTGAAAAAGCTTACAGGAAGGGAGTTTGCATTTTCCTGTTGTCATATGGGTATGGCATTTTCTAGGGTGGTCATAGTTGCATGTCCCATCTGTTTTTCCAGATTTCCCATGCCAGCAGATACCAAGTGCATAGTATGTGCACAGGCTTGGTTTCCGCTTGCCTTGGGTTTCTGTGACTGTATTCCCTGTTGGTGCATGTTTCCCTGTCTTACTTCTATCCTCCCTAGCACCAACAATGGAGCTCCCACCAGTTGTTTTTGGTAATTTATCCTCACTATTGCTATTGGAGTCCTCTTGTTTGGTATTTGCTGCGGTATTTCTAGTTTGCAATATTGGCTTTATCTTATCTTTGACTACACTTGTTTCCCTACTATGGCTCCTGTCCCCTATGAGGTCATTTATATGTATTCCTTCCTGCGTATAATTCCCGACTACCTGGACAAAATCTCCAGCTTCACCATTACTGTCTCCCAGGACAGTATCTCCAGCTTCACCATTTCTGTCTCCCAGGACAGCACCTCCAGCTTCACCATTACTGTCTCCCAGGACAGCACTATCAGCCCCACATTTACTGACTACCAGGACATCACCTCCAGCCTTACAGTTTGTGACTACATGGCCAGTATCAAGGGCAGTACCATTCAGCCCAGACTTTTTATGTTCCCATCTGTTGTAGAAAGCTTCCAGGTTTTCTATGAAAGCAGCTTTGATGTTGTCCTCTTTTAATACCCTTGTGATTTTAGTCCACAGATTTTCCTCATTTGGGCATACCCAAAAACACTTCCCTGTTTTAATACTGCTTGTAGCTAGTTCTTGGATATCTGCACAAGGAGCGTGACACCAATTTCCACAAAAATGACAATTTATCCATGTGGAAGCCCGTTTGTTTGACTGACCACGGACTACACACAGCTTCATAATGATTTGAATGGTTGATTTACTGCAATTCTACTAGCAACCTCTTGAATATTATATTAATAACCTTAAATGAAGTTCTAGCTATTTGTATTTCTGTTTCTAACTCTTTTTGTATATTGGACAGCTTACCGTCACGTTCCTGATTTTTAATGTTTGTGTTTATAAGGGCGCTTACAACCCCATCCGTTTACAGTCTGCTTTATTGTCCAACGAAACTGTTTGAAACCAGTCCCGGGTTCGGACCAGTCAAGGGTTCGGACCAGTCAAGGGTTTGGACCAGTCAAGGGTTCGGACCAGTCAAGGGTTCGGACCAGTCAAGGGTTCGGACCAGTCAAGGGTTCGGACCAGTCGATCTGCTCTGATCAGTGGGTCACTTATTTAAAACATACTGGTCGGTGATTTGAGCTAACACATGAAGGATCTACTGGAAATTATCTACCCGAGTAATATGTGATTTGACTGATACAAAAGTATAACTTGCGTGTTGAAGAGCCGGTGATATCTGGCAGCTCCTACAGTGACGAACGGTCGACCTCAACCCTTGTTTATCAATCGCTGTATCTAGCTTTTCTATTTTTTTTTCCGTCTCCACCACAATAAATGCTATATTATCACTATAGTTGACTGGTGCAAATTTTGGAGGAAGGACGCTTTTTCTGTAGTAATAATTGCTTCTCGTTGTGTATATTGCGACCGCTGGTAACTACAGGTTATATGAAATTCACAGTAACGTCTGGTATTTCAAGAAAAGGAAACTAATGAAAGTCACTCCACTCCACTAAGTACCATTATAATACTGGTTAGTTGCTACTACAACACTGTATTCTGCTATTCACTGGTATCACTAGATTATATGCGAGTACACTAGCAGGCCAGGAAGATTATTAAAACAGCTGACCTGTGGTAAGTTTCTGGCGACTTCTGGCACCTGCCTCTATAGGCTTATCACTTCATTTACAAATTCACCTGTTTTAAAATGACACTTTAGCCTTTATCATCAATATACTAGGGAGCCACTGTAGTATACACTATACACTATGTATACTCAATGTTATCAGGGAGACTTTCTTTCCTCTGACATGAAAAGTTCAATTATTATTATTTTTTTTTCACACGGGACACAGGCCTATGATTCCCCTCTGGCAGTAAATTCTGCTAGGTAGTGCACACTAATTCTCCTTTTTTGACTCAGTATGTAATGTTTTCCACCCAAGATTGGTTCCAGGCGCTAGAGGGATGTATCGTATAGGATTGATGACACAAATTAAAGTTCTAGCACGTAAGAGCGACCGTGAAAACACGAGAAAACCCGGAGCTCAACGAGGCACGCTGACACGCTGACACGCTGGGACTGTACTTATACTTATACTTATATGTAAAATTGTGACTAGTGAATTTATCGAAAAGTGGTTATAAGTGTTGTGGTGACTTTCTGATGAAATAGTTAAAACGAGAAAATTTGGGGGTTATGAGTGAAAATTGTGAGGTGTTGGTTGGAGTGTGAGGGTTTGGGGGGGTGGGGAGGAGGAGAGAGAGAAGGTTACTTCGTGGGGAGTGACCTGAGATGAAATAGTTAAAACGAGAAAAAATGTGAAATTATTTGGATTATCCTGGGTTAAGAGTGAAAATGTTTTCCCTATGTTGTATATGAAATGTGTAGGGGAGAAGTCGACAAGATTCAGCCTGTGTGCAGAGCCATCGCGTGACGTCACTGACATAGGGGGAAGTCGACAAGATTCAGCTTGTATGTGTGAGGTCATCTCGTGACGTCACTGACCGCCGAGTAAACACACTTTTTAGTTCATTTAACTTTAATGAGAGGAATACTGACGTCACACTTGTTTAGACCTGTAGTAAGAGAAAGTACCATGCCCCATAGGAGGAGTTCATTTGTATGCTTACCCCCCAGAGGGGGGAATCCAAAAGCTTGATCCGAGGTGTGGAAAATTTTATAGGGTGCTTACCTGTATGTACCTCAACATTATATACATACAAGTAATCTCATTGGGAGACAACCATATTGTTTACCGTAGTCACCCTGTGTAGACATGTGAGAAAACTTAACCACCTCTGGTCACTACAGGTGGCCCCTCGACCCTCACAATCTTGTCCACATCTATCCGAGACCAGTATAAATTGGGTAGCACCCTCAAGCACGGCGCCATTAATTAATTGTGGACTGTATAGATTATATTAGTTTAACTGAATGAAGGGGAAGGGGGGTAGGATATACATGGATACATCCATCAAGGAAAAACATTTGTACATAATCCCACTACTTACCAGATATTCCCTGGTGGTCACTTGATGTGGCTGGATCACCCTTAACCTATCCAATTAAAACATACCTAACTGGCCAGTATCAGTCTGTTATAACTAGAAGGGTTACTTAACTGGGGGTGATTGATGCTCCTTATTTCCTCCATTCACCATCTCATTTCGACGTCCCGCCACACCGACACGGTTCTTATTCCAGCAGGACGAGGTATCCGTTGGTTTGTCCCGGTTTAGAAGTCGTGATACCATAAAACTTCACTATCCTCGATACGATAATCACGCGTTCACTCGGAGCAGGGCGATCTATTTCACATCCCACATTCTCTTAACTTAATGTTATTATCACTGATTACATTACCATTCACTAGACGATTTAACGTCTCATAATCATTATACACATTAGAGGTCACTCCATTATGATCTGAGGCCGATGAGTAAGGATTAACTCACGGGTATTTCCCCTGGACACACACCATGGCGTCGCACCAGTCAGCACCGGTCCTATCATTATTCACTAATTTTACCATTTTATTACGGTGGTCCCACAAATCACGTTCCCTCACTCTTCACTAGAGACAGTCACGACACTTCCTCTTATGAATTGAGGCCTATATTAATCCTTAGGCCGCCGTGAACGCCCGTTTCCTCATCCCCGGTTTTCACAGCCTCCTCACCCATTCAAAACACTGCCGCCACCTCGTGCCCCAGCTCGACCCCTAACCCCCCCGCACATCTGCGCAGGCGCAGCGGGAACCCAGTTGGTTCCATTCAATATACAAATACATTTTGACCCAAATCAACACATTAAACACTTATTAGGCACTATAGCTTCGGAAATTAAATAATTTCCACACGAGGAATTGGAGGAGAAAACCTCGATCCAAGGAGACGGAGTCTTTGTATTATCGAGAAAACCTTTGATCCAAGGAGATCATAAGAATTTGGAAACCCCATAGGGGGGGAATCCAACAAAAACTTGATCCAAGGAGATGGAGTCTTGGTATTATCGAGAAAAAAAACTTGATCCGAGGAATTGGAGTCTTTGATATCGAGAAAAACTTGATCAGAGGAGATCATAAGAAAATGAAATTGGGATGGGGGTGAAAGTGGGAGGGGGAAACTCAAAAAATTTGATCCGAGGAGATGGAGTCTTGGTATTATCGAGAAAACTTGATTCGAGGAGAGCAAAAGAAAATTAAAAAAAAATTGAAAAAAATCGGAAAAAAATTCGGGGCGCGGGGGCGATCCGGCCGACGCTGCAGAAGGCGCAGCAGAAGGAGCGGGGCGGGGCGCGAGGGGCACGGGCGGGGCGCGAGGGCGCGGCGGGGCCGGTGGGTCGGCGCGACGGTCGGGGGGGGAGGGGGAGCGGGGGGGCGCGAGGGGGGGCGGGTGGGGGGGTCGTGGGTGGGGTCATGGGTGGGGGTCGAGGGTGGGGTCGTGGGTGGGGTCAAGGTCATTAGCACATAGGTGTGAAAAGGCGGCATCCTTTGATGAGCCATACAGCCGCCTCCAGTACTACTTATATATATATATATATATATATATATATATATATATATATATATATATATATATATATATATATATATATATATATATATATATATATATATATATATATATACACATACATATATAACCACGAACGAGTGGTATTAATCAATGACAACTCTGCGACTAGCCGACGATTCGAACCCATGTCGTTTTGGTCCACCTTATTGTGAGTGAAAATCACACGTGATTCTCTAACCCACGGGACCATGCAATCCTACAAGAATGACGCACCCAGCAGAGCTAGGTGTTTTACCGTCATCCGAGGACATACGGTGGTGTGGGTGCCTTTGAGTTAATTTCAGTCTTCTCCCCATTTGGTGTGCTAGTCTCACGAGTAACATATATTCATTATTGTAACCATGAACGAGTGGTATTTATCAATAACAACACTGCGACTAGCCGAGGATTTGAACTCTAGGCCTTTGGCATAGAGATCACAACACTGATGAGTTCCTACCTAGACTCAATCGTCTGGTACCTTCTATTAAGTTCACAATAGATCACGAAATAGATAACACTCTCCCCTTTTTAGATATTTTAATCCATCGCGTCGACAGAAGACTCAAATTTACAGTTTACAAGAAGACCACCAATGTGTCATCATTCATTTATTATTATTCCAGTCATGAATCTAGGGTTAAAAGGAATGTTTTCCTCGCAGAGTTCCTAAGAGCTTTTCGTACCTGCCGTCCTGAGTATTAGAAGATGATATCAACAAGATATTTAACATAGCCACAAAACTGAGATACCTCGGGGATTTTGTTGACTTTTGCTAATACTTCAGAGATGATGAAGCAAAATAAAGTTATCTTCATCTTCTCAGAAGTATTAGCAAAAAATCTCAAGACAATTAACCCTGCCATCACATAGCCTCTGCTGCTAATACTACACAAGAACATAACAGAGGAGGAACACTGAAACAGACCTAATCAGATCCAACCACTAACAGAAATAGTCAAACCATATCACGGGCGGGATTTGAACCCGCGGTCAGAGAGTCAAAAACTCCAGACCGTCGCGGTAGCCACTGCGACAGTCTGGAGTTTTGAGACTCTCTGACCGCGGGTTCAAATCCAGCCCGTGGTATGGTTTGTTTGTAATCGTATCATTACGATTTCGTGAGCCAGAAAAAGTCACTGGTAGGCGGGATTCCCAAGTGGAAGTAGATCCTTCCCAAAGAGATGGGTTAGTTGTAGCAGCCGTGTGTTTATACCTTTCTTGCACAACTTGTCAGACACTGCAACATCATGGAATCTTGGTTCAGAGGACATCCAAGACCTTCTTCACGGCTGCTACAACTAACCTAACATCTACAAGACCTTCTTCACGGCTGCTACAACTAACCTAACATCTACAAGACCTTCTTCACGGCTGCTACAACTAACATCTACAAGACCTTCTTCACTGCTGCTACAACTAACATCTACAAGACCTTCTTCACTGCTGCTACAACTAACCTAACATCTACAAGACCTTCTTCACGGCTGCTACAACTAACCTAACATCTACAAGACCTTCTTCACGGCTGCTACAACTAACCTAACATCTACAAAACCTTCTTCACTGCTGCTACAACTAACCTAACATAAACAAGACCTTCTTCACGGCTGCTACAACTAACCTAACATCTACAAGACCTTCTTCACGGCTGCTACAACTAACCTAACATCTACAAGACCTTCTTCACTGCTGCTACAACTAACCTAACATCTACAAGACCTTCTTCACTGCTGCTACAACTAACCTAACATCTACAAGACCTTCTTCACTGCTGCTACAACTAACATCTACAAGACCTTCTTCACTGCTGCTACAACTAACCTAACATCTACAAGACCTTCTTCACGGCTGCTACAACTAACCTAACATCTACAAGACCTTCTTCACGGCTGCTACAACTAACCTAACATCTACAAGACCTTCTTCACTGCTGCTACAACTAACCTAACATCTACAAGACCTTCTTCACTGCTGCTACAACTAACCTAACATCTACAAGACCTTCTTCACTGCTGCTACAACTAACCTAACATCTACAAGACCTTCTTCACTGCTGCTACAACTAACCTAACATCTACAAGACCTTCTTCACGGCTGCTACAACTAACCTAACATCTACAAGACCTTCTTCACGGCTGCTACAACTAACCTAACATCTACAAGACCTTCTTCACTGCTGCTACAACTAACCTAACATATACAAGACCTTCTTCACTGCTGCTACAACTAACCTAACATCTACAAGACCTTCACTGCTGCTACAACTAACATCTACAAGACCTTCTTCACTGCTGCTACAACTAACATCTACAAGACCTTCTTCACGGCTGCTACAACTAACATCTGCAAGACCTTCTTCACGGCTGCTACAACTAACATCTACAAGACCTTCTTCACGGCTGCTACAACTAACATCTACAAGACCTTCTTCACGGCTGCTACAACTAACCTAACATCTACAAGACCTTCTTCACGGCTGCTACAACTAACATCTACAAGACCTTCTTCACGGCTGCTACAACTAACATCTACAAGACCTTCTTCACGGCTGCTACAACTAACATCTACAAGACCTTCTTCACGGCTGCTACAACTAACATCTACAAGACCTTCTTCACGGCTGCTACAACTAACATCTACAAGACCTTCTTCACTGCTGCTACAACTAACATCTACAAGACCTTCTTCACGGCTGCTACAACTAACATCTACAAGACCTTCTTCACTGCTGCTACAACTAACATCTACAAGACCTTCTTCACGGCTGCTACAACTAACATCTACAAGACCTTCTTCACAGCTGCTACAACTAACATCTACAAGACCTTCTTCACTGCTGCTACAACTAACATCTACAAGACTTTCTTCACGGCTGCTACAACTAACATCTACAAGACCTTCTTCACGGCTGCTACAACTAACATCTACAAGACCTTCTTCACTCCTGCTACAACTAACATCTACAAGACCTTCTTTACGGCTGGTACAACTAATATCTACAAGACCTTCTTCACGGCTGCTACAACTAACATCTACAAGACCTTCTTCACTGCTGCTACAACAAACATCTACAAGACCTTCTTCACTGCTGCTACAACTAACATCTACAAGACCTTCTTCACTGCTGCTACAACTAACATCTACAAGACCTTCTTCACGGCTGCTACAACTAACATCTACAAGACCTTCTTCACGGCTGCTACAACTAACATCTACAAGACCTTCTTCACAGCTGCTACAACTAACATCTACAAGACCTTCTTCACGGCTGCTACAACTAACATCTACAAGACCTTCTTCACGGCTGCTACAACTAACATCTACAAGACCTTCTTCACGGCTGCTACAACTAATATCTACAAGACCTTCTTCACGGCTGCTACAACTAACCTAACATCTACAAGACCTTCTTCACGGCTGCTACAACTAACATCTACAAGACCTTCTTCACTGCTGCTACAACTAACCTAACATCTACAAGACCTTCTTCACGGCTGCTACAACTAACCTAACATCTACAAGACCTTCTTCACTGCTGTTACAACTAACCTAACATCTACAAGACTTTCTTCACTGCTGCTACAACTAACCTAACATCTACAAGATCTTCTTCACTGCTGCTACAACTAACATCTACAAGACCTTCTTCACTGCTGCTACAACTAACCTAAAATCTACAAGACCTTCTTCACGGCTGCTACAACTAACATCTACAAGACCTTCTTCACTGCTGCTACAACTAACCTAACATCTACAAGATCTTCTTCACTGCTGCTACAACTAACATCTACAAGACCTTCTTCACTGCTGCTACAACTAACCTAACATCAACAAGATCTTCTTCAC